>NC_053501.1:4067356-4232356 GCF_905171775.1 Rana temporaria | reverse complement strand
GCGACACGAAAAGGACGACACCCCCCAGGACAATGCCGGTAATGCCGAGAGCAGACAGCGGTCCTTTCTGGGTGCTGGTCGAGGCGCCGGTGGAAAAGTCCATTTCTGCCGTTGTAATGCCGAACGATTGGCCTGTATGGAAGAATAAACGTGTGCCGTCAGAAAATTCAAACATTTATCCCATTACTACCATTGTACCGTATTCATCATTTCACTATTTTCTGGTAAAGTTCTGTTTCTCACAGAGGCAACTCAAGTGGACCTACCGCGCCTTGAAAAAGTATTCATACCCAGGGGCGTACCTAGAGCATTTGGCACCCGGGGCGAATCCAATATCTGGCACCCCCCCCCCACGTTAATATGTAAAAACACCCCCCCTGCATACCTCTGCATCCTTCAATATCTTTTTGTTACTACTGTGTACCCCTCTCCACAACTGCACCTCTGGACCCCTTTACATTACACAGCACCCTGCACCTCTGGACCCCTTTACATTACACAGCCCCCTGCACCACTGGACCCCTTTACATTACACAGCCCCCTGCATCACTGGACCCCTTTACATTACACAGCACCCTGCATCACTGGACCCCTTTACATTACACAGCCCCCTGCATCACTGGACCCCTTTACATTACACAGCCCCCTGCATCACTGGACCCCTTTACATTACACAGCCCCCTGCATCACTGGACCCCTTTACATTACACAGCACCCTGCATCACTGACCCCTTTACATTACACAGCACCCTGTATCACTGCACCCCTTTACATTACACAGCACCCTGCACCTCTGGACCCTTTATATTACACAGCACCCTGCATCACTGGACCCCTTTACATTACACAGCCCCCTGCATCACTGGACCCCTTTACATCTCACAGCCCCCTTCACCTCTGGACCCTTTTACATTACACAGCACCCTGCACCTCTGGACCCTGAGTACCCATGGCTTCTCAATCTCAATCCCCAGGGAGATTACAGCGGGTGATAAAACCCCGCCCCCCCCCTGATATCACAGAGGACCAATCCCCAGGGAGATTACAGCGGGTGATAAAACCCCGCCCCCCCCCCCCCCCCGATATCACAGAGGACCAATCCCCAGGGAGATTACAGCGGGTGATAATGTACCTTATGGAGTGGAGCATTTTAGAGAGTCTGTGTTAGGCCCCTTTCACACTACTGCGACTTCAATGTCGCGTGATTTTACCGCGATTTCAGGGAATGCCCGTGTAAGTGGCATCAAAATCGGACCAAAGTAGTGCAGGGACTGCTATAAAGTCGGATCGACTTGAAGATGTCCCAATATGAATGGTCGTCATCGGAAACGACTTGTCATCACAAATCGCAGGACAAGTCGTAGAAGTGTGAAAGGGGCCTTGGGTAGAGTCCTGCTCTAGGGTAACATTTCTTCCACACTTACCGTGACTTTGAATGTCTTCCATGATGTCATTTGCCAGCTGCAGGGCATCCATTCCAGCATTGGAACCCGTCTTCTCATCAATGCACACAACCTGAATCCTGGGCTCGGAGCTCAGAGACTTTCCGCCCATCGCTGACGCCAAAGGCTGCACCTTAGAAATCGCCAATTTCACCTCCGAATATTTGGCCTGTGGATAAAACATCGGAAACCTCTTTAGTGTTTTTTTTTTTTACACAATGCCCATGTAGATGTGCAAGTACCAGTGACTATGAGGTGCAAGGTCCTATTTGATTGGATTATAATCAGAGGCGGCTCTTTAATTAGGTGGTCGCCTAAGGCCTCACACTCACAGGGGCCTCGTGGCTGCCTAACTTACCCAATGCATTACCCCAGTTTTGAGGGACAGGGGACGTTAACACTGCTGCGCTCAGGCAGCATTAAGAGCCCTGACTCAGCAGCGGGACCACCAGCGTCCCTAACAACCAGTAAATATCGGTGACACCACCCCTTGTGACTCAGCGTGCCCTCAGTCAATGACGTTAGGGGACGTTGCCCTGTCTATGGTCACCCATAGTGAGACCTTGTCCCATCTGCGGTCATACATAGCAATATTTTGCCCTATCCTTGGTCACCCATAGCGAGACCTTGTCCTGTCTATGGTCACCCATAGCGAGACCTTGTCCTGTCTATGGTCACCCATAGCGAGACCTTGTCCTGTCTATGGTCACCCATAGCGAAACCTTGTCCTGTCTATGGTCGCCCATAGCGAGACCTTGTCCCGTCTATGGTCGCCCATAGCGAGACCTTGTCTCGTCTATGGTCACTGATAGCGAGACCTTGTCTCGTCTATGGTCACTGATAGCGAGACCTTGTCCCGTCTATGGTCGCCCATAGCGAGACCTTGTCCCGTCTATGGTCGCCCATAGCGAGACCTTTTCCCGTCTATGGTCGCCCATAGCGAGACCTTGTCCCGTCTATGGTCGCCCATAGCGAGACCTTGTCCCGTCTATGGTCACCAATAGCGAGACCTTGTCCTGTCTATGGTCACCAATAGCGAAACCTTGTCCTGTCTATGGTCACCAATAGCGAAACCTTGTCCTGTCTATGGTCTCCCATAGCGAGACCTTGTCCCGTCTATGGTCGCCCATAGCGAGACCTTGTCCCGTCTATGGTCGCCCATAGCGAGACCTTGTCCTGTCTATGGTCACCAATAGCGAGACCTTGTCCTGTCTATGGTCACCAATAGCGAAACCTTGTCCTGTCTATGGTCTCCCATAGCGAAACCTCGTCCCGTCTATGGTCGCCCATAGCGAGACCCTGTCCCGTCTATGGTCGCCCATAGCGAGACCTTGTCCCGTCTATGGTCGCCCATAGCGAGACCTTGTCCCGTCTATGGTCGCCCATAGCGAAACCTTGTCCTGTCTATGGTCTCCCATAGCGAAACCTCGTCCCGTCTATGGTCGCCCATAGCGAGACCCTGTCCCGTCTATGGTCGCCCATAGCGAAACCTTGTCCCGTCTATGGTCTCCCATAGCGAGACCTTGTCCTGTCTATGGTCACCCATAGCGAGACCTTGTCCTGTCTATGGTCACCAATAGCGAAACCTTGTCCTGTCTATGGTCTCCCATAGCGAGACCTTGTCCTGTCTATGGTCACCAATAGCGAAACCTTGTCCTGTCTATGGTCTCCCATAGCGAGACCTTGTCCTGTCTATGGTCGCCCATAGCGAAACCTTGTCCTGTCTATGGTCTCCCATAGCGAGACCTTGTCCCGTCTATGGTCGCCCATAGCGAGACCTTGTCCCGTCTATGGTCGCCCATAGCGAGACCTTGTCCCGTCTATGGTCGCCCATAGCGAGACCTTGTCCCGTCTATGGTCGCCCATAGCGAGACCTTGTCCCGTCTATGGTCGCCCATAGCGAGACCTTGTCCTGTCTATGGTCTCCCATAGCGAGACCTTGTCCCGTCTATGGTCGCCCATAGCGAGACCTTGTCCGTCTATGGTCGCCCATAGCGAGACCTTGTCCCGTCTATGGTCGCCCATAGCGAGACCTTGTCCCGTCTATGGTCGCCCATAGCGAGACCTTGTCCTGTCTATGGTCACCCATAGCGAGACCTTGTCCTGTCTATGGTCACCCATAGCGAAACCTTGTCCTGTCTATGGTCGCCCATAGCGAGACCTTGTCCCGTCTATGGTCGCCCATAGCGAGACCTTGTCTCGTCTATGGTCACTGATAGCGAGACCTTGTCCCGTCTATGGTCGCCCATAGCGAGACCTTGTCCCGTCTATGGTCGCCCATAGCGAGACCTTTTCCCGTCTATGGTCGCCCATAGCGAGACCTTGTCCTGTCTATGGTCGCCCATAGCGAGACCTTGTCCCGTCTATGGTCGCCCATAGCGAGACCTTGTCCTGTCTATGGTCACCAATAGCGAGACCTTGTCCTGTCTATGGTCACCAATAGCGAAACCTTGTCCTGTCTATGGTCTCCCATAGCGAGACCTTGTCCCGTCTATGGTCGCCCATAGCGAGACCTTGTCCCGTCTATGGTCGCCCATAGCGAGACCTTGTCCTGTCTATGGTCACCAATAGCGAGACCTTGTCCTGTCTATGGTCACCAATAGCGAAACCTTGTCCCGTCTATGGTCGCCCATAGCGAGACCTTGTCCCGTCTATGGTCGCCCATAGCGAGACCTTGTCCCGTCTATGGTCGCCCATAGCGAAACCTTGTCCCGTCTATGGTCGCCCATAGCGAGACCTTGTCCTGTCTATGGTCACCAATAGCAAGACATTGTTGCCCTATCCTTGGTCACCCAAAGCAATATATTGACCTGCATATGGTCACTCTAGAGAGATTTTTTTTTCCTAAGCGCAGCACGCTAAAGGGGGCTAAAATAAATCAGTTACAATGACTCTATACCAGGCTGAGGAAGCTGTGAATGAGTCGGCTGCGGTACGTCTCCAAGTCAAATTCTGACGTGTATTCCAGTGAAATGATGGCACCTGGAGACAACAAAATAAAGGATTTTACTTATAAAGTACAGTGGAACCTCGGATTGCGAGTAACGCGGTTAACGAGCATTGTATTTAAAAAAATCCTAACTCGGTTTGCGAGTGTTGACTCGCAAAACGAGCAGGATTTAGGCCAAAGCTGTGTGCAATACCGCGTTTGACCTAAGGTGGGGGGGGGGGCGCCGGAGCCGATCGGTGCTGTTCGGAAATGCATAGCTCAGCTGACCTCGGCAAACCTTGGGAACGGAGTCTTTCCGATGTTTGCCGAGGTGTCCTCGGGCCTTTCCAGCCGTTTCCGAGGCTCTCCGGCGCCCCCCACCTCTGGCCGCCCACACATATGATGGATACGCCCACACATATGATGGATACGCCCACGCATACGATGGATACGCCCACGCATACGATGGATACGCCCACGCATACGACGGATACGCCCACGCATACGACGGATACGCCCACGCATACGACGGATACGCCCACGCATACGACGGATACGCCCACGCATATGATGACACGCCCACACACACAATGGATACGCCCACACATATGACGGATACACCCACACATATGATGGATACGCCCACACATATGATGGATACGCCCACACATATGATGGATACTCCCACACATATGATGGATACGCCCACACATATGATGGATACGCCCACGCATACGACGGATACGCCCATGCATATGATGGATACGCCCACGCATATGATGACATGCCCACACACACACACAATGGATACGCCCACACATATGATGGATACACCCACACATATGATGGATACACCCACACATATGATGGATACACCCACACATATGATGGATACACCCACACATATGATGGATATACCCACACATATGATGGATACGCCCACACATATGACGGATACGCCCACAAATATGACGGATACGCCCACACATATGACGGATACGCCCACACATATGATGGATACGCCCACACATATGATGGATACGCCCACAAATATGACGGATACGCCCACAAATATGACGGATACGCCCACAAATATGACGGATACGCCCACACATATGACGGATACACCCACACATATGATGGATACACCCACACATATGATGGATACACCCACACATACGATGGATATGTCCACACATACGATGGATACGCCCACACATATGATGGATACGCCCACACATATGACGGATACGCCCACAAATATGACGGATACGTCCACACATACGATGGATAAGCCCACACATACGACGGATACGTCTACACATATGATGGATACGCCCACACATATGATGGATACGCCCACACATATGATGGATACGCCCACACATATGATGGATACGCCCACACATATGATGGATACGCCCACACATATGATGGATACGCCCACAACATGAGCTGGAGGATACAAGGCAAGAGTTTGCAATGATTTCCGGAACGATTGGGGAGCGATTGATAGGTTTTAGGGACTATTGAATGTGATAAATTTTAGCTATGCCCGGAACCCCGCTTTAAGAGGCTGTAGGACCACCTACCGCAAATACCGCAGCAATGTCCAATCGGCTTGAGAGGATTGGCGCAGGACGCTTCGGGGCATTTGTTCTCCAAGTGCTGCAGCAAAGCTGAACATATTTCTTGCTGCACCTTTGAAATAAAAGAGAAAAAACATCTAAATGTGTATTTTGTCTGGCATCAGCCCAATAACAGGAAGTTATAATCGGTTTTCCTCACCCCCTCATTGCCACACAAGCAGCCGGTTCGGTCCACGCATTTTGTGTTGGTGACCTGCGGCCGCGCCGGACCCGGGAACTGCAGCCTCCCCGTGTGCGACGCCAGGTATTCGCCAAACTCCGCCCCGCTGCTGAATTTCTACATTTCCATGAAGAGAAATTTGTATGGTTATTATTATACCAAATAGTGTGAAAGTAACCTGATGGGAAAAAAAAATAAAAACATTGATATTTATTACATTTTTGGGTTCAGGAGTCACTTGACACAAGGAATGCGACAGTTGTAGCCCGTGTCCTGGATACCTCCAGGGCCATCTTAATGCAAGGGCACTGCCCAGGGGCCCCAGGTACAAGGGGGTCCCACAATAATCTTGCATTACATCATACTTGCCAACTGTCCCAGATTCGCTGGGACAGTCACGCTTTTTACTAAACTGTCCCGGTATGGTCATGTCCCGGGAAGCGTCCCAGAACCTGTACTGTGCCCTTTGTGTTGACTAGTCTTTGATTTATGGAATGTTTTCCTTTTGTAAAATCGATTTTATTGAAAGTTCTAATGAATATATGTTTAATTCTATCAACTATTTATACTTTATTTCTTGAAAGTAGGTGTGCAAATTGGGGCAAGCTGGTAGGGGCCCCCAGTGCATTACTTTGCCCAGCGGCCCTGGATACGTCTGTGTGTGGTTGGCTCTTGAAGCTCTGACACCAGCCGTAGTCCACTCCTTGGGAATATCCCCCAAATTCTTGAATGGCCTTTGCTTCAGCGAAGCAGCCCGAATGCTTCCAGCTGATAAGTGGCCCTATATTTGGCCCTGCTCCTCCCCCCCCCCCACGGCAGGGCCAAATATAGAAGGAAAAAAAACACCTGCCCGGCGGCGGAACTCCATGTCCCGGGTGTCGGGTGATACGAAAAAAATAAACAAAAAATAGACCCCCCCCCCCCCAACTGACGTATAAATAAATATGCAGTTGTAAGGCTGCAATACTTTTGTTCAATACAGAGCTGTCCCTGCATATACTTTTTCATCATGAGATGTCCTCGGGTTTTCTAATGTGTAAAAACCTACAATGGGGGCCATGGGCGTCCGCTCCATAGGGCAAGGGGGGGCAATTGACCCCCCCCCCCTGGAAAATCGAGAAGGTGTTGAAGAGTCTCGCGGCTGTGGGCTGTCTGAGCAGTCCCGGGCCAGATGTCACACAGACACAGCGAGCAGAGTGAAGCCGCCTCCCCCTCCAGTGTTTATGTGTACACAGGGAACCTGCTGTGCCCATGCCGTACTGATGGCTGATCTGAGGTACTGAATGGGATGGGGGGGGGGGGGTCCGTCTGTGCTGAAGGGGTGGTTTGTGCTGAATGATGGTCCATCTGTGCTGAAGGGGGGGTCTGTGCTAAGGGGGGGGTCTGTGCTAAAGGGGAGTTCCATCTGTGCTGAATGGAGGGGTCTGTGCAGAATGGGGGGTCTGTGCTGAATGGAGGGGTCTGTGCAGAAGGGGGGGTCTGTGATGAAGGGGGGGGCTGTGCTGAAGGGGGGGCTGTGCTGAAGGGGGGGGGTCCATCTGTTGGTAGGGAGGCTGCTGCTCCAGGTGAGCACACCTAGGATAATCACTGTCCACTCAAGAACCAAAGGGTGCCGGCAATGCGCAGGATATGCAAAGGAAGGAATATATGGACAGCCGCACTCCAGAGTCTTAAAAAGACGTGCCCCTTTATTGGGTAAAAAGAAAAATGCACTACAGGAACCAGCATACAGTGGGAAAAACAGCTGACGCGTTTCGCATTGAACTTCAATGCTTAGTCATAGCTACAACAAGTATATTCCATATATTCCTTCCTTTGCATGTCCATCTGTGCTGAATGGAGGGGTCTGTGCTGAATGGAGGGGTCTGTGCTGAATGGAGGGGTCTGTGCTGAATGGAGGGGTCTGTGCTAAATGGAGGGGTCTGTGCTAAATGGAGGGGTCTGTGCTAAATGGAGGGGACTGTGCTGAATGGAGGGGTCTGTGCTGAATGGAGGGGTCTGTGCTAAAGGGAGGTCCATCTGTGCTGAAGGGGGGTCTGTACATTCTCTAGGCTATATTTATATGGGCATGGAGTGAAGCTGAATTATCTCAAGAGCTATTTCACACTGCCAGCTGGCCGCGTTATCTGGCCGCTTTCCCACCATTTTAGCTGCGCTATTTGGCCGCTAGCAGGGTGCTTTTAACCCCTGCTAGCGTTTGAAGAAAGGGTTAAATGCATATTGCATATATAGCGCCCCCCCCCTGAAAAAATTCAGCGGACGCCCATGATGGGGGCAGAGCTTGGAGTTGGACACTAATGCCCTGCAAATGGCACCGGAGGTAGGTGGTTGGCGTCACGGCCTGGGAACCCACGACGGCACGTGCGCGCCGACCTCCGGGGAAGGAGACAAAGAATGTGTTATTGTATCAGCAGGAGAAATCAGATACTTAATTAAATCCGACATGACGAGGGGAACGCCCAGAAACCCGAGAGGCGCGCTGGGACGCCGCTTATCGTGAGTCACCAGACAGCGAGCGGGCAAGTCGGCGCAGGTCGTCATGTGACATCAATGGCTATGAGATGGAAGGAGCCCAGCATGCCGCGACACAAAGCCGCGCAGATTATTCACACTTATTAGAAGGAAGAATCGCATTCTTAAAGGGCCAGTCCACCCAAAAACAACTTTTTGGTTACAGATCGTCATCCCCGCGCCCGCCCGCCCGCCCGCCCCCCTTGGATACACCAGCGGTGAAGTCTCCCCGACGCAATTCCCATCCATCTGGAAAGTTTTGGGTGTTCCCCTCCCCCCACCCACCTTTATGTGTCTCAGTTCCTCCCATTACATAGAAAAAAATAATACATGTAAAATCCAGCAGGAATGGCGACGGCTCCACCTAGTGGACACAACAGGCATGACAGTTGTTTAAATAAAAATGAGAAATGTCAGTTTTGGATGACGGGCCCTTTAACAAAAAAATGGCGGCGTCCAATCATAGAGCAAATCTATCCAGAAACACGAAGGGCGTGACGCACGGCGTGTGAAGCTTTAAAAACAGCCAATTGAAATCGAAGGGCTCGTAATCCGTGGCGGATCGTTCTCACAGGGTGGCTCAGTGATGAGTTACCTCTAAGATGCCCATTTTTAACCCTAAAAACACCGCAGTTGCGGAGCGCACCCCCCTTTTACTTGAATGGGTGGTGTTTGGTGGTGGCCTACCCACTCAGGACATCATGTTACTAAACCCACAACCAGTGGGCACAGCGAGGCTGGTTGCAGCATCACTGTGCCCAAACGCAGCCACTGTGCCCATCAATAGAAGCCACTGTGCCCATCAATAGAAGCCACTGTGCCCATCAATAGCATCCACTGTGCCATCAAACGCTGCCACTGTGCCCATCAATAGCAGCCACTGTGCCCATCAATAGCAGCCACTGTGCCCATCAATAGCAGCCACTGTGCCCATCAATAGCAGCCACTGTGCCCATCAATAGCAGCCACTGTGCCCATCAATAGCAGCCACTGTGCCCATCAAATGCAGCCATTGTGCCCATCAAATGCAGCCATTGTACCAAATGCAGCCACTGTGCCCATCAAACGCTGCCACGGTGCCCATCATATTCCGCCACTCTGCCCATCAATAGCAGCTACTGTGCCCATCAAACGCAGCCACTGTGCTAAACGCCGCCACTGTGCCCATCAATAGCAGCCACTGTGCCCATCAAATGCAGCCATTGTACAAAATGCAGCCATTGTACAAAATGCAGCCATTGTACAAAATGCAGCCACTGTGCCCATCAAATGCTGCCACTGTGCCCATCAAATGCTGCCACTGTGCCCATCATATTCCGCCACTCTGCCCATCAATAGCAGCTACTGTGCCAATCAAACACAGCCACTGTGCCCATCAAATGCAGCCATTGTACAAAATGCAGCCATTGTACAAAATGCAGCCACTGTGCCCATCAAACGCAGCCACTGTGCCCATCAAAAGCAGCCACTGTGCCCATAAACAGCTACTGTGCCCATCAACCCGGTCTCTATATGCAGTAAAGCGTTGCTCGTTACACTCACTGCGGAACCCAAGGGGGTTATTCCTCCGCATTGTGTAAAAAGGCTGTTTGATCCTGTCTTCTTTGATCCTCCCTTCTTCCACTGTCCCCAATCCATCTCCTGATAAGACAGAGCCTTGGGGGGCACTCTGCACATGCTCAGTTTGGTGTGCATTGCTAGAGAGTTTTTTTTCTTGGGAGTGGGAGGGTGCAATTTTTGGGACCCCTTACACAGCTTTAGGCAGGGCCCCCCTGGAGCAGAGGACTGGGGGGGAGGGGGGGTCTGTGCTGACGCAAGACCCTGGGGACCATCGGGCCCCTTACAGGTGTAATGCCTGTACCCCCCTGATGGCGGCCTTAGGAGGGTGCATGTGATCAGCACAGGGCCAATCAGCACTGTCCGGACAGAGGATCAGGGGTCCTGCAGCCTCATAGGACAGTCAGAGAAGAATGGAGGAGGGGGGATCTATTTCTGCAGGAGGGTTTATTGTCGCTGGGGAGGTCTCTTGTTGCTGATGGGGGATCTAATGTCTCTTGAAGGGATTTACTTTTGCAGGGGGAGATCTCTTGTTGCTAAGGTAGTATCTAATGTCTCTGGGGATCGACTTTTGCAGGGGGAGGTCTGTTGTTGCTGGGAAGATCTATTGTTGCTGGTGGGGGGCATCTATTGTTGCTGGGGGTCAGTTGTTGCTAGGAGGGATCTACTGTTAAGGGAGCAGTCTATTGTAGCTGGCTGCTGGGGGGTCTAATGATGTTGTCTGCAGGGAGATCTGTTGTTGCTGCTGGGGATCTATTATGCTGGGGGGGGGGTATTTTAATGTGGGTGATCCATTGTTGCTGGGCAATCTATTGTTGCTGGGGGTCAGTTGTTGCTAGGGGGGATCTACTGTTAAAGGAGCAGTCTATTGTAGCTGGCTGCTGGGGGGTCTAATGATGTTGTCTGCAGGGAGATCTGCTGTTGCTGCTGGTGGTCTATTATGCTGGGGGGGGTATTTTATTTCGAGTGATCTATTGTTGCTGGGGATCAGTTGTTGCTAGGAGGGATATACTGTTAAAGGAGCAGTCTATTGTAGCTGGCTGCTGGGGGTCTATTGATGGTGTCTGCAGGGGGATCTGCTGTTGCTGCTGGGGGTCTATTGATGTTGTCTGCGGGGAGATCTGCTGTTGCTGCTGGGGGTCTATTGATGTTGTCTGCAGGGAGATCTGTTGTTGCTGCTGGGGGTCTATTGATGGTGTCTGCCGGGAGATCTGTTGCTCTGTTCCAAGTCAATGACTAAAAATCTTTCACTCAATCCAAGCTGCTCAGTGTGGTGTCGGTGCGCCCTCTACTGGCGCTGAATGGAAGGTTCTTGGAAAAAGTAGACACAATAGACTGCGCATTTTACAAAGAGCAGTGGCTCCAGAGCTCAGTAAACGAGGGGAAGCTCTGCTGACTTCCATCATCCAATCACGTGCAAGCAAAATGCTATTTTTTTTTTAGTTAAGGTTAGGTTGGGGTTAGGATATGGAGTTGGTTTTAGGGTTATTAATTATTTATTTATTTTTGTTAGGGTGTTAATACTACTACTAATAATAATAATAAATAAAAACATGTAAAATAATTGCACACACAAATGACAATCATGAACAAATAATAAATGAATAAATGAATACTAGTTAATAAATAAATAACCCCTAACCCTTAAAAAAAAAAAAGAAAAATATTAATAATAATAAAAAAAAATAATACATCTGTTGCATCATTTGTTGCTAGGTATTTCATCTTTTTTAGCTTTTCCATTAGCTTTTATTTATTTATTTGTATTATTCATTTTTTTTATTTCATTATTTTTTTTTGTTCGAGTAAGGGGTTAGAGTTAAGGTTAGGTTGGGGTTAGGATTGGGAGTTGGTTTTAGGGTTATTTATTATTTATTTATTTTTGTTAGGGTGTTAATACTACTACTACTAATAAAAATAATAATAATAGTAATATTAATAAATACATGTAAAATAATTACACATTTCAGTATTGTCTCCAAAACAAATGAATGGAATGGTATGAACATACCCGCCCCAGGACAGACGCGCTCTTCAGCTGGATTTCGGACGCCGTCTGCTGGACTTGGACCCGGAAGGACGTATCGGAAGAAAAAATCACATCGTCGTGCTGGCACGGGACGCGCTCAGAGTCCACATGAAAGAGCGTATTTCCATTTTCCAGAGCATCGACTGAGACGGCGGACTGCCAGAGGGTTGGATCGAACCATTGATAGTGATCGACATCACCGAAGTTTACAAGGGAGCCTAGACAGGAAGAGAAACACAGAGTGAGACCAGACATTACCACCGGTGTCCACCAGGGGGGAGAGAGTGTCCACCAGGGGGGAGAGAGTGTCCACCAGGGGGGAGAGAGTGTCCACCAGGGGGGAGAGAGTGTCCACCAGGGGGGAGAGAGTGTCCACCAGGGGGGAGAGAGTGTCCACCAAGGGGAGAGAGTGTCCACCAAGGGGAGAGCGTGTCCACCAAGGGGAGAGAGTGTCCACCAGGGGGGAGAGAGTGTCCACCAGGGGGGAGAGAGTGTCCACCAGGGGGGAGAGAGTGTCCACCAGGGGGGAGAGAGTGTCCACCAAGGGGAGAGAGTGTCCACCAGGGGGAGAGAGTGTCCACCAGGGGGAGAGAGTGTCCCCTGCTTCCCAAAGAGTGTCCAACAGGGGGAGAGAGTGTCCCCTGCTTCCCAAAGAGTGTCCACCAGGGGGAGAGAGTGTCCACCAGGGGGAGAGAGTGTCCACCAGGGGGAGAGAGTGTCCACCAGGGGGAGAGAGTGTCCACCAGGGGGAGAGAGTGTCCACCAGGGGGAGAGAGTGTCCACCAGGGGGAGAGAGTGTACACGAGGGGGAGAGAGTGTCCCCTGCTTCCCAAAGAGTGTCCACCAGGGGGAGAGAGTGTCCACCAGGGGGAGAGAGTGTCCACCAGGGGGAGAGAGTGTCCACCAGGGGGAGAGAGTGTACACGAGGGGGAGAGAGTGTACACGAGGGGGAGAGAGTGTCCACCAGGGGAGAGAGTGTCCACCAGGGGGAGAGAGTGTCCACCAGGGGGAGAGATTGTCCACCAGGGGGAGAGAGTGTCCACCAGGGGGAGAGAGTGTCCCCTGCTTCCCAAAAGGGAAAAAGAGCAATGGCACCACATTTTAGGCAAAAAAAATGATTTTTTGATACAATAAAATCATTTTCTCTAAGTTCATTGATGGACACAGTGTCTTCTAATCTCGACCATAGAATTATAGCGCCACCTACAGGAGTAGAACACTAGGCAACAAAAAAAACAAAAAAAAAACTTGCAAGGCGGAAAATTCAAAAGGGACGTTCCTGTACGCCCATGTGCCTGTCTGTGCCATTCTGCTGACATATATATATCGGTGTGCAGCGGTCGGCAAGTGGTTAAGCCGCTCTGATTGCTTTTAAAAGAGAGCCAATCACCACGGGGTATAAAAAATAATCCTGGGGCGAGGACTGAAGCTGCACCCATCATCCCAGGACAACCACCGGGAAAAAAACGGGAAGAGGTTGAAGAGTTGCCTCTGCCCTTCTGCCTGGGGGTGGCACCGCCCCCCTGAATAAAACTGCCAGGGGAGGGCTGGTGGGCAGGGTGGCAATTGCCTCCTGGGCCGCCCTAACTTATGTTAAAATGCCCGCTACCATTTTATTTTTTATTCTGGTCTTGGAAGTCGGGCCGACCACTAGCTGTTGCATTACAGGAGTTGTCCTGATAAACAGCAGCGCAGAGGAAACTACAACTCCCTGGGACTGGATTCTTGGAAGCGGGCAGAGGCAGGGCAATGCCAGGGAGTCGTGATGCAGGGCTGGGCGCTGGCTGCAACTTGACCCCAGGAGCACTGGAGTTGGCTGCACTGGTGAGGCTGCATTGAAAAACCAGATGGGCCATGGATGGTGAGCTGATTCAGCGGTTCAATGACTGGACTTGCCCCCCAGGCCTAAAGGCTGCCAGCCCTCCCCTGAATAGTACCGCCCAAGGCAAATGCTTTGTTTGCCTTGCGGTAGATACACCCCTGCATAGGGAGGTTCCAAAGCAATGCCAAGTGAGAAGTGGGAGAAAAACAAAGGCCAAAACATGGAAAGAGGAAGCCAGACCAACAGGAGCTCAACAGGAACACAAGAGCCTAACCAGAATATAACCCTGCAGAGGAGACAGGAACCAGAGGCGGCTCTTTAGGCGGTCGCCTAAGGCCTCGCACTCACAGGGGCCTCGCGGCCTCCTAACTTACCCAATGCATTACCCCAGTTTTGAGGGACAGGGGACCTTAACGTTGCTGTCCTCAGGCAGCGTCAAGAGCCCTGACTCAGGATCGGAGCCGCCAACGTCCCTACCAACCAGTGAATATCGGTGACCCCACCCCTTGTGAGGTCAATGACCCAGCATGCCCTCAGTCAATGACGTCGCAAGGGGGCAGGTTCACCAGGTGACATCACCGGATGGCCCCCGCCCCTTAGTTATTAAAGAGCAGGATCTGGAGGCCACCTTGTTAAAGGAGGCTTTTAGATTCCGATAAGCCCCCCCTGGCCACAGACCCCCCACAACCACCGGCCAGGGTTGTGGGGAAGAGGCTCTTGTCCTTGAATTATTTTTCCCATCGTGGATGTGAGTGGGGCCCCATGTCAAGTTTTGCCTAAGGCCTCACAAAGCCTAGAGCCGCCTCTGACAGAAACCTCAAACATCGGTAAAACATTGCGGCCAAAACACGCGTCCGATGACCGAAGGACGTCCGCCTTGTAGAATTTAGTGAAGGTGCGCACAGACAATCAGGTAGCCGCCATACAGATCTGCGCCGTTATGGCAAAGGGAGGAACCCAACCCTTCATGGTATATAGGCTTGAATCAGTATGTCTAATCCATCTAGAAATGGTGGCAGAAGAAGCCGCCAACCCCTTCCCCAGCCCGGGCACTGGGCAGAAAGTACAAGAGTGCCGATGCCGAGAGGGCATTTATATCAGCCAAGACTGCCATAGGTAGTGCTGAGATAAATGTTTCCGCCCAGTATTCTACTCCTGTAGGTGGCGCAATTATTCTAGGGTCGAGATTAGAAGATGCCGTGTCCCTCAATGAATGATAGAGAAGACGACACGGCACCCAACATTTCCATCACTTCATAAAGAAAGCGAAACTCAAAAGTGAGGTTCACATTCCTTCCAGGGTTCCACCTTGGAAATAGATGAAAGCTTATAGTGCCTTTATCAGATGGCACCACCGAAATCACAAGGGACCAATGAGATGTCAACAGCATTCCGGAATTGGCACAAATCCTTCCACAGACACCAATGATGGGACATTCTTCTCACTGATCACCAATGTAAGGGACATTCTTCCCACTGATCACCAATGTAAGGGACATTCTTCCCACTGATCACCAATGTAAGGGACATTCTTCCCACTGATCACCAATGTAAGGAACATTCTTCTCACTGATCACCAATGTAAGGGACATTCTTCTCACTGATCACCAATGTAAGGGACATTCTTCTCACTGACCACCAATGTAAGGGACATTCTTCCCACTGACACCAATGTAAGGGACATTCTTCCCACTGATCACCAATGTAAGGAACATTCTTCCCACTGATCACCAATGTAAGGGACATTCTTCCCACTGATCACCAATGTAAGGAACATTCTTCTCACTGATCACCAATGTAAGGGACATTCTTCTCACTGATCACCAATGTAAGGGACATTCTTCTCACTGACCACCAATGTAAGGGACATTCTTCCCACTGACACCAATGTAAGGGACATTCTTCCCACTGATCACCAATGTAAGGAACATTCTTCCCACTGATCACCAATGTAAGGGACATTCTTCCCACTGATCACCAATGTAAGGAACATTCTTCTCACTGATCACCAATGTAAGGGACATTCTTCTCACTGATCACCAATGTAAGGGACATTCTTCCCACTGATCACCAATGTAAGGGACATTCTTCCCACTGATCACCAATGTAAGGGACATTCTTCTCACTGATCACCAATGTAAGGGACATTCTTCTCACTGATCACCAATGTCAGGAACATTCTTCTCACTGATCACCAATGTAAGGAACATTCTCCTCACTGATCACCAATGTAAGGGACATTCTTCTCACTGATCACCAATGTAAGGGACATTCTTCTCACTGATCACCAATGTAAGGAACATTCTTCTCACTGATCACCAATGTAAGGGACATTCTTCCCACTGATCACCAATGTAAGGGACATTCTTCCCACTGATCACCAATGTAAGGAACATTCTTCTCACTGATCACCAATGTAAGGGACATTCTTCTTACTGATCACCAATGTAAGGGACATTCTTCTCACTGATCACCAATGTAAGGGACATTCTTCCCACTGATCACCAATGTAAGGGACATTCTTCCCACTGATCACCAATGTAAGGGACATTCTTCTCACTGATCACCAATGTAAGGGGCATTCTTCTCACTGATCACCAATGTAAGGGACATTCTTCTCACTGATCACCAATGTAAGGGACATTCTTCTCACTGATCACCAATGTAAGGAACATTCTTCCCACTGATCACCAATGTAAGGAACATTCTTCTCACTGATCACCAATGTAAGGGACATTCTCCTCACTGATCACCAATGTAAGGGACATTCTTCTCACTGATCACCAATGTAAGGGACATTCTTCTCACTGATCACCAATGTAAGGGACATTCTTCCCACTGATCACCAATGTAAGGGACATTCTTCTCACTGATCACCAATGTAAGGGACATTCTTCCCACTGATCACCAATGTAAGGGACATTCTTCTCACTGATCACCAATGTAAGGGACATTCTTCCCACTGATCACCAATGTAAGGGACATTCTTCCCACTGACCATCACCATCACATGTATTATGAGTTGTAGTCATTTTAGTCGAGTTCCCTCAGCCCAGAAAGTTATTTTAAGGGTTCCTTGGCGTGGAAAAGGTTGAGAAAGGCTGGTCTCAGGTCTCGATGCTCACAGTACACATCATGTATGATCCTCACCTTCCCCACATGTTGGATCTTCAGCAGGAGCCGCCATAAACCCGGCACCGGGAGACAGGAGGAACTCTCCATCCAGAGGCAAATACTGCAGAGAGAAAACATGGCGACAAGGTCAGAATGATGGAGATGACATCACACATCCCATCACTACACACCACATCACACATCGACACCGCTGGAAATAGAATCCAAACACAAGGAGTCCGAGGGTTCAGCTAGGCCCATTCACACCTAGCAGAGCGTTTCCAGTCCGCCTGCCAGTTTTTTTGGCAGACCTGAACGGGCGCTCCGTGCTCCTCTATGGAGCCGCGGATGCCCGCTGACATCCAACCCGCTCTGATCCGCCAAAGTGTGATGGAGGAAAAACCTACTTTTCCTTCCGTCTGGCGGATCGGATCGGGTGAACACGGATCAGACGGTCCGTGTTCATCCGATCCCCCCATAGGGGAGAGCAGAGAAAAGACAGGGCGGTCCCTGCACAGTGTGCAGGGACTGCCTTGTCATCCGCCGGCTCAGCGGGGATCAACGGAGCGATCCCCGCTGAGCAAGCGGAGGTTCACGGGGCGGATCATTACCGATTGTCTACTGTGCCTTGAAAAAGTATTCATACCCCTTGAAATTTCCTGATTGTTGTCACGTTACAACCAAAAACGTAAACGTAGATTTTATGTGATGGACCAACACAAAGTGTCACATAATTGTGAAGTGGAAGGAAAATGATACATGCCTTTGTGCATTGGGCTGACACGTAAAGTGGATGGTAGTGCGACGCACTAACGTATTTGCGATACATAGTGGTAATGTGCGTGTATGGCCCTGGTATGATCCATTTCCAGATCTCCTAGCGGGCATGCTTATCCATCAGCTTCATTATTCTCAGACGTAGGGACCAAGAACAGGTCAGCTGCTCGGATTTTCCAGGTAAGTAAAGGGAACGTCAGGCAGCCAGGCAGCGCGCATGTTCAGGAGGTCTCTCTGAGTTTCCTGGAAGGGATTCTACTTCCCTTTCCTAGAAGAGGCGCAAACCTTCCCGTTCCTCTAAACCGACGCCCTCCGCTGACTTCATACAACAGTCATGTTTGTTTTTGGAAATTCCTTTTTTATATTTTAAGAAGTTTCACTTCTGTCCTCCCCACGGCTTCCATTCAGCGCCAACCGTACCGCCAACTACACCCATTCCTCACCAGGAATCCCCTGTGTGTCCCGCCCCTTTTATATTTACATTTCACTTCCATTCACAGATAACAATGTTACAGTTTAAAGCAATAAAACAACCAATCACCCACTGGTGAACTTGGAAAGTTAACTCCGGCAGCTCGTGTTCCTCTAATCAGCACTGATGTGTCTCCCGCTGTTAGTGATAGCGGTGGAGGCAATCTGGTGGCTGGTCCTGGGTGTCACCCCTCTGGCGGGTGTCACCTGGGTGTGGTCCGTACCCTTATAGCAAAGCCACTGGGCAAAAGACAGGGCAACCGGCACAGGCAAAAGACAGGGCAACCGGCACAGGCAAAAGACAGGGCAACCGGCACAGGCAAAAGACAGGGCAACCGGCACAGGCAAAAGACAGGGCAACCGGCACAGGCAAAAGACAGGGCAACCGGCACAGGTAAAAGACAGGGCAACCGGCACAGGCAAAAGACAGGGCAACCGGCACAGGCAAAAGACAGGGCAACCGGCACAGGCAAAAGACAGGGCAACCGGCACAGGCAAAAGACAGGGCAACCGGCACAGGTAGAAGACAGGGCAACCGGCACAGGTAGGAGACTGGGCAACCGGCACAGGCAAAAGACAGGGCAACCGGCACAGGCAAAAGACAGGGCAACCGGCACAGGCAAAAGACAGGGCAACCGGCACAGGCAAAAGACAGGGCAACCGGCACAGGCAAAAGACAGGGCAACCGGCAAAGGCAAAAGACAGGGCAACCGGCACAGGTAAAAGACAGGGCAACCGGCACAGGTAAAAGACAGGGCAACCGGCACAGGTAAAAGACAGGGCAACCGGCACAGGTAGGAGACAGGGCAACCGGCCAGGTAGGACACAAGGCAACCGGCCAGGTAGGACACAAGGCAACCGGCCAGGTAGGAGACAAGGCAACCGGCCAGGTAGGAGACAAGGCAACCGGCCAGGTAGGAGACAAGGCAACCGGCCAGGTAGGAGACAAGGCAACCGGCCAGGTAAGAGACAAGGCAACCGGCCAGGTAGGAGACAAGGCAACCGGCCAGGTAGGAGACAAGGCAACCGGCCAGGTAGGAGACAAGGTATACTGCGCTTAGCCTTTCCACTCCCTGTAGCTGAACCCTCACAAAAGAGGTGGAGATGCAAAAATGCATGTGAGACAGCGCACGCGTATTTGTGTGTTTAGGCACATCACGTATAGGGGCAGCCCATTTATCTGCTACAGGGATGACAATCGCACAAATGAAGTGCAAGCACCTATTTTTTTATTTATTGCATCACAATGGTATAACGTTGCACCCTAGTGCGATTTCGCACAGACACGTTTGGGGTGACATTAGGAATGAATGACACCACAGCGCACATAGCAGGAAGTTGTAGGTTTTTCACTCAACAAGTGCGATATCCTGCAACGCATAGATGCAAATTTTGTAAGCTCAATCATAACCGTTTCTCTTTAAAGCAATCCAGAATATATTGGGGGAGGTTTACTAAAACTGGTGCACTTCCGAATCTGGTGCAGCCGGGCATGGTCGCCAATCGGCATCGAACTTCAGCTTGCTCAATTAGGCTTTGACTATAAAACCTAGAAGCCGATTGGTTTCTTTGCTGAGCTGCACCAGATTTTTGCACCATGTCGTTTTAGTAAATAACCCCCATTGTATTGTTGTATACAAATTAAAATGTTCACATACGCTTCAATTAGCATTGAACGCATTTACTCTGTTCACCACTAGATGGCTCTCTTGAAGCGCAGGCAGATTTTTTTTTTATTAACAAGGAAGCTTATCGCTAACCTTCCATGACCTGAGCGGAAACTACCCAGACTTTTCAATATAGAAAATTCCTTGACTGTAACCAAATCAGATCTCGCCAGGTCTCCGCGAAAATCATCTGTCTGTGTCAAAAATTACCCTCCCCCCCCCCATCTCATTTCCAGGTTCCTTTAAAATGTCCAATAATGCAACCGAGAAACTTTGTAAAAGGAAATTATTTTTGCTGTACAGGGTTGTGAAAGATCGAAAAAAAAAAAAACACTGAAAGTCCCCCAACCTGTGCCCATCATTGCCGCCTCACCATCACTGCTGCCTTACTGTGCCCTCATTACAGCCCCCCTCGCCATCATTGCAGCCCCCCTCGCCATCATTGCAGCCCCCCTCGCCATCATTGCAGCCCTCCCGCCATCATTACAGCCCCCCTCGCCATCATTGTAGCCCCCCTCGCCATCATTGCAGCCCCCCTCGCCATCATTGCAGCCCCCCTCGCCATCATTGCAGCCCCCCTCGCCATCATTGCAGCCCCCCTCGCCATCATTGCAGCCCCCCTCGCCATCATTGCAGCCCCCCTCGCCATCATTGTAGTCCCCCTCGCCATCATTGCAGCCCCCCTCGCCATCATTACAGCCCCTCTCGCCATCATTACAGCCCCCCTCGCCATCATTACAGCCCCCCTCGCCATCATTGCAGCCCCCCTCGCCATCATTGCAGCCCCCCTCGCCATCATTGCAGCCCCCCTCGCCATCATTACAGCCCCCCTCTCCATCATTACAGCCCTCTATACCAGTGGTCTCCAAACTGTGGCCCGAGGGCCGGATGCGGCCCTTTGCTTGCATTTATCCGGCCCTTGGGGCACTATCCCTCCCACTGATACGAGACACTATTCTTCCATCTGACACCGACAATGGAGCACCATTTCTCCCACTGACACAACTAATAGAGCACTATTCCTCCCTATGATACCAGCAATGGGGCACTATTCCTTCCCCTAATACCAGATGTTTACTAACAATGATGCCAGGAAAATTTCCACTCCTGCTGGCCAAAGTCCGGCCCTCCAAGAGTCTGAAGGACAATAAACCGGCCCTTTGTTTAGAATGTTTGGAGACCCCTGCTCTATACCATCATTGCAGCCCCCCTCTCCATCATTACAGCCCTCTATACCATCATTGCAGCCCCCCTCCTCATCATTACAGCCTCCCTCACCATCATTGCAGCCTTACTGTGCCAAACAATGTAGCCTCACCAGTCAGTGTGTGCATTACGCACATCGGGCATCTCCTGCTCCTGCTGTGTCACGGAGCTCACTGTGAAAAGTTTGGGCGCGCTGTGATAGCTGTGATAAAAGTCCCGCCCTCCTCCTAGACCAGCTCATGTGATAGACAGAACACTGCCTCTATCACAAGAGCTGGTCTAGGAGGAGGGCGGGACTTTTATCACAGCGCGCCCCAAACTTTTCATAGAGAGCTCCGTGACACGGCAGTCTCCCGCTGTGTGTTACAATAAGGGCCGGCCCCACACCCACTGCCGCCCCGAGACCTGGCCTCGGTGGCCTTGTCGGGAATCTGACCCTGGTTAAAATTCCAGCGCAGATCAGCTCACCGAGTGCCTGTTCAATGATTCTTATTATTACAGATACAGTAAAACCTTGGTTTGAGAGTAACTTGGTTTGAGAGCGTTTTGCAAGACAAGCAAAATGTTTTAATACAATTTGCCTTGATATACAAGCGATGTCTTGATATAAGAGTAGCGTCATGTCATAACCGAGTATAAAAAAGAAGAGAAGCGCCTCTAAGTGTAGCGCCTCCAAGTGGTTACATTTAATGAAGGTGCAACTTTAAAAAAAAAAAAAAAACGCGCTGTCACATACCAGGATGCCACGGTCATAGTGGACCCCAAGTCATGAATGAGAGCTTCTCTACGCCGCCATGGCTGAACAAAGTGGTGGGAATGGAAGGCGAGTTTGCTGGCTTTTGCGATTCCCTCCCTTTGAGGACATTTTTTTTTTTACCCCGAAGTCGCATGCGCAGGTCTATCTATTCATTTTTTTATATCCCAATTATTTCCCCGGCTCCTGCTGAATAAATCATTCCGCAGCCAGGCGAAGGACGCCACAGAGGGCGGCGAGTGAAGTTTGCGCCCCTTCTGTACAGGAGCCGTTTAAAAAAATAAATAAAAAAAAAAGGGCGATACCGATCTAATAGAAGATGGAATTTCAAGGTGACGGTTGCCACGGAAACGCATCGCTTGCGACAGCAGACAGCCGCGATTTTGCAGCCGGTGCCAGTTAATGAGACGCTTTTTCGCTCTCCACATCTCAGCGAGCGCGGCTCTTCCTGAGCGGAGACGTCGGGGCGCAGCAATCATCGGCGGCGGGATGAGGGATCTGTCTTTTTCCGACAATCATTCGCTGATCAAATAGTTGTTCCGGATCTGCAAGTCCCATTTCATATGAACGCTCGTCACGTATGTTCCTTACATTGGTGATCAGTGAGAAGAATGCCCCTTACATTGGTGATCAGTGAGAAGAATGTCCCTTACATTGGTGATCAGTGGGAAGAATGTTCCTTACATTGGTGATCAGTGAGAAGAATGTTCCTTACATTGGTGATCAGTGAGAAGAATGTTCCTTACATTGGTGATCAGTGAGAAGAATGTTCCTTACATTGGTGATCAGTGAGAAGAATGCTCCTTACATTGGTGATCAGTGAGAAGAATGTCCCTTACATTGGTGATCAGTGAGAAGAATGTCCCTTACATTGGTGATCAGTGGGAAGAATGTTCCTTACATTGGTGATCAGTGAGAAGAATGTTCCTTACATTGGTGATCAGTGAGAAGAATGTTCCTTACATTGGTGATCAGTGAGAAGAATGTTCCTTACATTGGTGATCAGTGAGAAGAATGCTCCTTACATTGGTGATCAGTGAGAAGAATGTCCCTTACATTGGTGATCAGTGAGAAGAATGCTCCTTACATTGGTGGTCAGTGGGAAGAATGTCCCTTACATTGGTGATCAGTGGGAAGAATGTCCCTTACATTGGTGATCAGTGGGAAGAATGTCCCTTACATTGGTGATCAGTGGGAAGAATGCCCCTTACATTGGTGATCAGTGAGAAGAATGTCCCTTACATTGGTGATCAGTGGGAAGAATGTCCCTTACATTGGTGATCAGTGGGAAGAATGTCCCTTACATTGGTGATCAGTGAGAAGAATGTTCCTTACATTGGTGATCAGTGAGAAGAATGTCCCTTACATTGGTGATCAGTGGGAAGAATGTCCCTTACATTGGTGATCAGTGGGAAGAATGTTCCTTACATTGGTGATCAGTGAGAAGAATGTCCCTTACATTGGTGATCAGTGAGAAGAATGTCCCTTACATTGGTGATCAGTGGGAAGAATGTTCCTTACATTGGTGATCAGTGAGAAGAATGTTCCTTACATTGGTGATCAGTGAGAAGAATGTTCCTTACATTGGTGATCAGTGAGAAGAATGTTCCTTACATTGGTGGTCAGTGGGAAGAATGTCCCTTACATTGGTGATCAGTGGGAAGAATGTCCCTTACATTGGTGATCAGTGAGAAGAATGTCCCTTACATTGGTGATCAGTGGGAAGAATGCCCCTTACATTGGTGATCAGTGAGAAGAATGTCCCTTACATTGGTGATCAGTGGGAAGAATGTCCCTTACATTGGTGATCAGTGGGAAGAATGTCCCTTACATTGGTGATCAGTGAGAAGAATGTTCCTTACATTGGTGATCAGTGAGAAGAATGTCCCTTACATTGGTGATCAGTGGGAAGAATGTCCCTTACATTGGTGATCAGTGGGAAGAATGTTCCTTACATTGGTGATCAGTGAGAAGAATGTCCCTTACATTGGTGATCAGTGAGAAGAATGTTCCTTACATTGGTGATCAGTGAGAAGAATGTCCCTTACATTGGTGATCAGTGGGAAGAATGTCCCTTACATTGGTGATCAGTGGAAGAATGTCCCTTACATTGGTGATCAGTGGGAAGAATGTCCCTTACATTGGTGATCAGTGGGAAGAATGTCCCTTACATTGGTGATCAGTGAGAAGAATGTTCCTTACATTGGTGATCAGTGAGAAGAATGTTCCTTACATTGGTGATCAGTGAGAAGAATGTCCCTTACATTGGTGATCAGTGGGAAGAATGTCCCTTACATTGGTGATCAGTGAGAAGAATGTCCCTTACATTGGTGATCAGTGAGAAGAATGTCCCTTACATTGGTGATCAGTGAGAAGAATGTCCCTTACATTGGTGATCACTGGGAAGAATGTTCCTTACATTGGTGATCAGTGAGAAGAATGTTCCTTACATTGGTGATCAGTGAGAAGAATGTCCCTTACATTGGTGATCAGTGGGAAGAATGTCCCTTACATTGGTGATCAGTGGGAAGAATGTCCCTTACATTGGTGATCAGTGAGAAGAATGTCCCTTACATTGGTGATCAGTGGGAAGAATGTCCCTTACATTGGTGATCAGTGAGAAGAATGTCCCTTACATTGGTGATCAGTGGGAAGAATGTCCCTTACATTGGTGATCAGTGAGAAGAATGTCCCTTACATTGGTGATCAGTGAGAAGAATGTTCCTTACATTGGTGATCAGTGGGAAGAATGTTCCTTACATTGGTGATCAGTGGGAAGAATGTTCCTTACATTGGTGATCAGTGGGAAGAATGTTCCTTACATTGGTGATCAGTGAGAAGAATGTCCCTTACATTGGTGATCAGTGGGAAGAATGCTCCTTACATTGGTGATCAGTGAGAAGAATGTCCCTTACATTGGTGATCAGTGAGAAGAATGTCCCTTACATTGGTGATCAGTGGGAAGAATGTCCCTTACATTGGTGATCAGTGAGAAGAATGTTCCTTACATTGGTGGTCAGTGAGAAGAATGTCCCTTACATTGGTGATCAGTGAGAAGAATGTCCCTTACATTGGGGATCAGTGAGAAGAATGTCCCTTACATTGGTGATCAGTGAGAAGAATGTCCCTTACATTGGGGATCAGTGAGAAGAATGTCCCTTACATTGGTGATCAGTGGGAAGAATGTCCCTTACATTGGTGATCAGTGAGAAGAATGTCCCTTACATTGGTGATCAGTGAGAAGAATGTCCCTTACATTGGTGATCAGTGAGGAGAATGTCCCTTACATTGGTGATCAGTGAGAAGAATGTCCCTTACATTGGTGATCAGTGAGAAGAATGCCCCTTACATTGGTGATCAGTGGGAAGAATGTCCCTTGCATTGGTGATCAGTGGGAAGAATGTTCCTTACATTGGTGATCAGTGAGAAGAATGTCCCTTACATTGGTGATCAGTGAGAAGAATGTCCCTTACATTGGTGATCAGTGAGAAGAATGTCCCTTACATTGGTGATCAGTGAGAAGAATGTCCCTTACATTGGTGATCAGTGAGGAGAATGTCCCTTACATTGGTGATCAGTGGGAAGAATGTCCCTTACATTAGTGATCAGTGAGAAGAATGTCCCTTACATTGGTGATCAGTGAGAAGAATGTCCCTTACATTGGTGATCAGTGAGAAGAATGTCCCTTACATTGGTGATCAGTGAGAAGAATGTCCCTTACATTGGTGATCAGTGAGAAGAATGTCCCTTACATTGGTGATCAGTGAGAAGAATGTCCCTTACATTGGTGATCAGTGAGAAGAATGTCCCTTACATTGGTGATCAGTGAGAAGAATGTTCCTTACATTGGTGATCAGTGGGAAGAATGTTCCTTACATTGGTGATGAGTGAGAAGAATGTTCCTTACATTGGTGGTCAGTGAGAAGAATGTCCCTTACATTGGTGATCAGTGAGAAGAATGTCCCTTACATTGGTGATCAGTGAGAAGAATGTCCCTTACATTGGTGATCAGTAAGAAGAATGTCCCTTACATTGGTGATCAGTGAGAAGAATGTCCCTTACATTGGTGATCAGTGAGAAGAATGTCCCTTACATTGGTGATCAGTGAGAAGAATGTCCCTTACATTGGTGATCAGTGGGAAGAATGTTCCTTACATTGGTGATCAGTGAGAAGAATGTCCCTTACATTGGTGATCAGTGAGAAGAATGTCCCTTACATTGGTGATCAGTGGGAAGAATGTTCCTTACATTGGTGATCAGTGGGAAGAATGTTCCTTACATTGGTGATCAGTGGGAAGAATGTCCCTTACATTGGTGATCAGTGAGAAGAATGTTCCTTACATTGGTGATCAGTGAGAAGAATGTCCCTTACATTGGTGATCAGTGAGAAGAATGTTCCTTACATTGGTGATCAGTGAGAAGAATGTTCCTTACATTGGTGATCAGTGAGAAGAATGTCCCTTACATTGGTGATCAGTGAGAAGAATGTCCCTTACATTGGTGATCAGTGAGAAGAATGTCCCTTACATTGGTGATCAGTGAGAAGAATGTTCCTTACATTGGTGATCAGTGAGAAGAATGTCCCTTACATTGGTGATCAGTGAGAAGAATGTCCCTTACATTGGTGATCAGTGGGAAGAATGTCCCTTACATTGGTGATCAGTGAGAAGAATGTCCCTTACATTG
Source organism: Rana temporaria (assembly GCF_905171775.1). NCBI lineage: Eukaryota > Metazoa > Chordata > Amphibia > Anura > Ranidae > Rana > Rana temporaria. The sequence goes on along the minus strand of NC_053501.1, from coordinate 4,205,582 downwards.
GTGATCAGTGGGAAGAATGCTCCGGAACACACTGTTGTTGTCTGTCGGTTGTATTTCTAATGATATGATTGGCGGACGGCCCGGAGTGTTGCACAATTCTCTTGCCTCAGGAGACGCCCCTTTTTTCACCATATTGGGAATTTGGGAGACGTGACGCGCGGCCCGTCATCGCTGGTGACACACAGGCTGGGACAGGTACCGCTCACCTCGTGCGGTCTCGTGTTTCAGTTTTCTGGGTCAGGGAATTCCTGCCATGTTCCTGTCACTATCTTTCCCGGTGGCACGGAAGGCAGATTCTGTTCTCATCATCGTGAGAAAAGGGAATACAAATGCAGGCGACTCACAGGCCACACACCATGCAATGCCAGCAGGGTGATAAATATTTATCTGACTGCAGATCTGATCCGCCTCCTCATTGGCTGTGAAAGGGGCTTGCCGTGCTTTTGGGGGTCCCCCTCTCTTCCATCGGACACAGATCAGCCCCTGTGACTTGCTACAAAGTTGCGATGTGACAGTCTGATCACTGAGGGGGAGGAGCCTAAGGAAATGCGTATTCCTGCCTACTGCAGACTGACAGTGCCGATCCTGACCTCCCTGGGGCCCTCTACCTGACGCGTGATGCCGTGAGCTATGTAAACCATTAGCCTTGTGCCCAGTGCACACCATGCAGCCTGTGCCCAGTGCCCACCAAACGCAGCCCTGTGCCCAGTGCACACCATGCAGCCTTGTGCCCACCAAACGCAGCTTTGTGCCCAGGGCCCACCAAACGCATCCTTGTGCCCAGTGCACACCGAATGCAGCCTTGTGCCCACAAAATGCAGCCATGTGCCCCAGTGCACACCAAATGCATCCTTGTGCCCAAACACAGCCTTGTGCCCAGTTCACACAAAATGCAGCCTTGTGCCCACCAAACGCAGCCCTGTGCCCAGTTCACACCATGCAGCCTTGTGCCCACCAAACACAGCTTTGTGCCCAGTGCACACACCATGCAGCCTTGTGCCCAGTGCCCACCAAATGCATCCTGGTCCCCAAAGCAGCCTTGTGCCCAGTGCACATCATGCAGCTTGTGCCCAGTGCCCACCAAATGCAGCCTTGTGCCCACAAAAACGCAGCCCTGTGCACACCATGCAGCCTTGTGCCCACCAAACGCAGCTTTGTGCCCAGTGCACACACCATGCAGCCTTGTGCCCACCAAATGCAGCCTTGTGCCCACCATGCAGCCTTGTGCCCAGTGCATATCATGCAGCCTTGTGCCCACCAAATGCAGCCTTGTGCCCAGTGCCCACCAAATGTGCCCCCCCCCCCGAAAAAATTTCAGCGGATGCCCATGGAGGGGCGTACTTACTTTTGTAAGATACGGTATGAGTTATATATTGGAAAATGAAAAGATTTTATTTCTTCTTTACATGGTCACATTTGGTCCGGCTGCTCCTTTAAATTGGAAGTTATTTATGGCGGCGTTGCGGCGATGGAACGCGCCGCCCTCACAGATGTTTTCCTCTTTTTTTTTTTTGGAAAGGGGGTTTTCCAGCTTTTTAGAAGTTCATCTCCTTGTTTTGACTCCTCTGGTATGAAACGCGATACGGCGGTGAGCGCGGCGCCCGTTTCATAAGCCGCACACGCTTAGAATCCTAGGGAAATCCCTGCCCACCGAATGACGGGGAACAAGTGCATTCTTTGTGGTCTCCCAGCCGTCTGCGCCGGCGAAAAAACCTCATCCAACTTTATTTAGCGAAACGCGCTCTAAACTTAGAGACTTTGGCCTTGCGGGGGGGGGGGGGGGCCTTGCGGGGGGAGGGGGGACATCGGCCTTGCGGGGGGGGGGGCGTTGGCACGGGACGCGCTCATGAATCATTCTTGCCTATTTAGAAAGACATTTGGAAGCTGCGAGGAATTAGAAACCTGCGCGCTTCTCTGGTCTGCCGACATGCGGGGGCGGGGCTTACTGCACCCGACTGGGGCCCCCGGGGAGAGCGCTCTCTCTAGGGCCCCCCAAAGGTGAGCTGAGGCTGTCCGTTTAATGCAAGGTTGGCGTTAACCACTTGCCTACTGGGCACTTTCACCCCCTTTCTGCCCAGGCCACATTTCCGCTTTCAGTGATGTCGCACTTTGGCAGTTGTGCGGTCGTGCGACGCTGTACCCACGTGACGTTTTTATCATTTGTTTGGAGACGGAGATTTATTTTGGTGGCATTTAGTTATTTTTTGCTGAACAAACAAAAAAAATAGACTGAAACTTTTGAAAACAAATAAAAGATTTTCTTAGATCCGGTTATAAAATTTTGTAAAGTAATTTTCCTCCTTCACTGATGGGCACTGATTAGGCTGCACTGATATGTGGTACTGATGAGGCTCCACTGATGGGCACTCATGAGGCTGCACTGATGGGCACCCATGAGGCCGCACTGATGGGCACCCATGAGGCCGCACTGATGGGCACCCATGAGGCCGCACTGATGGGCACCCAAGAGGCTGCATTTATATGCAGTACTGATAGGCAGCAATGATAGGCTGCACTGATATGCGGCACTTATGGGCACTGATAGGCGGCACTTATGGGCACTGATAGGCGGCAATAATGGGCACTGATAGTCAATGCTGATGGGTACTGATAGGTAGCGCTAATGGGCACTGAAATGCAACGCTGATGGGCAAGGATGAGGCTGCACTGATATGCGGCACTGATAGGTGGCAATAATAGGCACTGATAGGTAGCACTAATGGGCACTGAAAGGCAACGCTGATGGGCAAGGATAAGGCTGCACTGATATGCGGCACTGATAGCCGGCAATAATGGGCACTGATAGGCAATGCTGATGGGTACTGATAGGTAGCACTAATGGGCACTGAAAGGCAACGCTGATGGGCAAGGATAAGGCTGCACTGATATGCGGCACTGATAGCCGGCAATAATGGGCACTGATAGTCAATGCTGATGGGTACTGATAGGTAGCGCTAATGGGCAATGAAAGGCAACGCTGATGGGCAAGGATGAGGCTGCACTGATATGCGGCACTGATAGGCGGCAATAATGGGCACTGATAGGTAGCGCTAATGGGCACTGAAAGGCAACGCTGATGGGCAAGGATGAGGCTGCACTGATATGCAGCACTGATGGGCACTGATAGGTGGCAATAATGGGCACTGATAGGCAATGCTGATGGGTACTGATAGGTAGGGCTAATAGGCACTGAAAGGCAACGCTGATGGGCAAGGATGAGGCTGCACTGATATGCGGCACTGATAGGCGGCAATAATGGGCACTGATAGGTAGCGCTAATGGGCACTGAAAGGCAACGCTGATGGGCAAGAATGAGGCTGCACTGATATGCGGCAATAATGGGCACTGATAGTCAATGCTGATGGGTACTGATAGGTAGCGCTAATGGGTACTGAAAGACAACACTGATGGGCAAGTATGAGGCTGCACTGATAGGCGTCAATAATGGGCACTGAAAGGTGGCACTGAAAGGCAGCACTGATGGGCACTGAGTGCCGGCACTCATGAGGCTGCACTTATATGCAGCACTGATGGGCAAGGATGAGGCTGCACTGACAGGCAACGCTGATGAGCAGCAGCACTGTTGGGGCTGCACTAATCATCAGAACACTGCCCTGATTATCAGTGTAGGTGCCCCCTGCGTGAATTGCCGCTTATTGTCTCTCCCTCTCTTGCCGATAACCGGCAAATCCTGCTCACACTGCGGTCACAGATCACTGCTGATGCGCGGCACAGGGGGGCGCACTAGAGCCGGGAGAGAGTATTCAAAGCGATGCAAACCCCACTGAGCTTTGGTGTGCTGTCGCAATGCAATTAGCATTGTTTGTAAATTGTACACACGTTCCCATTGCGTAATGCGCATCGCGACACGTTCACCTCAGCTGACATCGGATACGTCGCCCATTGATATGCATTTGATTCCTTTCCATTGACTCAAAACAACAAGGAGCGAATCCGGCCCTGAGCTATAAAACAAGTTCACGCAGGCGGCAAAGGGGCGCTGAAAGCGGGCAACTTTACCATCGAATGCAGGAACTGGCAGAAGAATCCAGCCCAAAAAATGCTAATTTTGGAGCGCAATTCTGTGCCTTACAGGTGTATTATGGCGTTTAAAAGTGTGTGGTGTGTGAACTGATTCTCTTGGCTAGAATATTCTTTAAGGCCCCACGCACACGAGACGCTGGTAAACGCGAGTTCAGAGGCATTTGGACAGCTTTTTCAACTGCCCCCGAACACATTCAATGTCATCCTATGTGTCCATGCACACAGTCACATTTTTCAGCGTTTTTCGGCAGTTACGTTTATCCTCGTTTTTTCCAGAAGCAAAAAAAATGGGTTCAGACGCAAAAGTTTCCACGTTTCAGCGGCAAAACGCCGGTACCAGGTGATTTCGTTTATAAGGGTTTTTAAGGGTGACCTATTTTTTTTTACATTAGAAATCTCAAAAATGATAGCAAATGATGAAAAACCATTAAAAAACATAAAAAAACGAATTGCTTGCATTGTGGACAACCCACAACTTGTGGCAGGTGACATGGCCAGGTGACGTGGCAGGCGACGTGGACAATCCACAACTTGTGGCCAGGTGACGTGGACAGGTGACGTGGCAGGTGATGTGGCCTAATTATAGCAAGGCCCCGCCTACATGCAAAAAAAAGTGTCAGGGATATTTTTTTTTGCAATGTTGGCAACTATGAAAATAGCGCCTGCAAAGCGCCCTGAAAGAGCCGCTGCTGTCTCTCCCCGAAGGTATTCACACTGAAGCGGTGGACTAGCGCAGGGTTTGACAAATTTGCTTGGAATCTAGGAGCCAGCTAAAAAAGTTAGGAGCCAGAAAACGCGCCCCGTCCCGACGAGCTTGCGCGCAGAAGCGAACGCATATGTGAGCAGCGCCCGCATATGTAAACGGTGTTCAAACCACACATGTGAGGTATCGCCGCGATTGGTAGAGTGAGAGCAGTAATTCTAGCCCTGGACCCCCTCTGTAACTCAAAACATGCAACCCGTAGAATTTTTTTAAACGTCGCCTATGAAGATTTTAAAGGGTAAAAGTTTGTCGGCATTCCACGAGCGGACGCAATTTTGAAGCGTGACATGTTGGGTATGAATTTACTCGGCGTAACATTATCTTTCATAATATAAAAAAAAATGGGGATAACTTTACTGTTGTCTTATTTTTTAATTAAAAAAAAAGTGTAATTTTTTCCCAAAAAAGTGCGCTTGTGACAGAAAGTATTTCAACGATCACCATTTTATTCTCTAGGGTTTTAGGATAAAAAATATATATAATGTTTGGGGGTTCTAATTGGAGGGAAGAAGATTGCAGTGAAAATAGTGAAAAATGACAGAATTGCTGTTTAACTTGTAATGCTTAACTTGTAATACCAACGGCCAGCACCAGATGGCGCCAGCTCACACATCTGGTGGTAACAACTTTTAATACCAACGGCTCACCAACAGATGGCGCCACCTTCCAAGCCAAGTCGCCAGGACACCATTTCTAGTTGCCATGGCGACCTGGCGCCCGGGATTTGTCGAGCCCTGGACTAGCAGGACGGTAAAAAAAGTCCTGCTAGCCGAGCGGTGAAGGAGCGGGGCGTGTATACCACTTCTCCACCGCTTCTGCCCATTGAAATGAATGGACACCGTGGCGGCTATACCGCCGTCAAAGTGCTGCTGCAGCGGCCCTTTGCGGGTGGTTTTAAAACTTTTTCGCCCGCTAGCGGGAGTTAAAAGTGCACCGGCTAGCGGACGAATAGCGCAGCGAAACTGACCCTGAAAGGGGCCTTAAAGTCCAAAGAGACTGTGCCATAAGCGTGTGCCGTGTGTTTGGGCCGCGGCATTGCAATGCCAAACCCATTCGGGAAAAAATAACTAAAAAAAAGACTCCTGAACGCCTGAAAATCAACTCTAAGCTACCTCTGAAAAGCAATCCACTGAGCACGTGAATGTGTCCCAAGTAATACATTTTCCAGGTTCAGTTTCTTACCAGACTTCTCAGGGAGTGCGCCGACTGAACGAAGACCGAGACTTTCTGCAAAGAGACAAACATCAGTTCACTATTTAAATAGTAAAGCAACACAAATTGTACTGTATTTTATATATATATATATATACACACATAGCTCCCAACTGTCCCGGATTTCCAGGGACTGTCCCCGATTTGGGCAATGTCCCTCTGTCCCTCATTCCTCCTCACTCATGGCGGCGACGGAGGACGTGTCTGAGGACCGCTGCGGGGGCTTCGATCTAAGGTAAGTAATTGATAATGAGCTAGTATGCTAGTCATACTAGCTCATTATCCCTTTGCCTTGCAGGTTTTGAAAAAAATAAAAAAAAATTGGGGGTATACAACCACTTTAAAGCTAGCAAGGGAGGGGCAGATATGTTCTGGGGGGGCTCTTTGGGAGGGGAGAAAGCTAGAGCTAGCAAGGGAGGGGCAGATATGTGCTGGAGGGGCTCTTTGGGAGGGGAGAAAGCTAGAGCTAGCAAGGGAGGGGCAGATATGTTCTGGGGGGGCTCTTTGGGAGGGGAGAAAGCTAAAGCTAGCAAGGGAGGGGCAGATATGTGCTGGGGGCACTTTGGGAGGGGAGAGGGCAGTGCAATATGGGGGTGGGGGGTCGGATATGTGGGAGGGGAGAGAGCCAGTGCAAGGGCTGGCTGGATATGTGCTGGGGGCGCTTAGGGGGCCCGATATGTGCTGGGGGGGGGGGTGCTTTGTGAGGGGAGAGGGCTAGTGCAAGGGGGGGGTAGATATGCGCTGAAGGGAGGGGGGTGCTTTGTGAGGGGAGAGGGCTAGTGCAAGGGGGGTGTTAGATATGTGCTGAGGCGGGGGGGTGCTTTGTGAGGGGGGGGTAGATATGTGCGGAGGGGGGGGGGGGTGCTTTGAGTGGGATAGTGCTGGAAGGGGTTGTCAAATCCAACCCACACTTTTAGCAAAAGACCCTTCACCTGCCAAATCGCTCTCGGTGCAGTCCGGTGTGAATAATGTGTCCGGGTCTAAGGAAGATGAAAACCCGAACACATCATTCAAAAACTGGACTGTCCGGGAGAAACCCAGACAGGTGGCAACCCTAATGTAGCCAGGGAAATTTGTGAATTAGAACTGAAAGCCTGCATGCTTGTTCAGCCTTCATAGAAAGCGGGGGCGTGGCCTATATTGTCTGCACATCTTACTAAATCACATTCAACTTATTTCTTGCATCCATTAACCCGATCGTTCCATCATCACTCCACCCCAGGAAAGAAAAAGGATCGTTTACCTTGTTACTTGCAAAGACGGCCGTATCCTGAGAGCAGGGGAGCCTCTGTTCAGCCCAGTTTGACGCGTTCTCAAAATTTGTGTTGGGGATCCAGCGCTTGTAGACGGCGTCCGCCCCCCCGCCTGCAAAAAGAGACATTGCTTAATAAACTTCTGTGACCCAGAATGATTCAGGAGGAGGATTATATACACCCAGGGCCGCCATCAGGGGGGTACAGGCAGTACACCTGTAAGGGGCCCGGAGGTCCCCAGATGGCAACCCCCCCTTTTTTATTTATTTTTTTATAAAAAATATATTTTTTATATATTTTCTCTTATTTTTGTATGTATATATATATATATATATATATATATATATATATATATATATATATATATATATATATATATATTTATTATTAATAAAGGTCCCAGATATATATTTTTTTTATTAAAGGGCTCAGAGGTCCCCAGGGCCCCATGTGGCAACCCCCCCTTTTTTTATTTACATTTTTTTTATATTAAAAGGCCCAGAGGTCCCCAGATGGCAACCCCCCCTTTTTTTATTTATTTTTTTATATTTTCTTTTATTTTTGTATATATTTATATATATATATATATATATATAATTATTAAAGGGCCCAGATATATATTTTTTTTATTAAAGGGCTCAGAGGTCCCCAGGGCCCCGGATGGCAACCCCCCCCCCCTTTTTTTTATAAACGTTTATATATATATATATATATATATATATATTATATATATATATATATATTTATTCTTTATTAAAGGGCCCAGAGGTTTCTTTTTATTAAAGGGTCCAGAGGTCCCCAGGGCCCCCCCCCCCTTTATATATATATATTCCTTCTTTTTTTTTTAGAAAGGCCAGCCAAGTAGAGGTCACAATACACTCACCAGACTTCTGATGCGCCAAGGGAGGGTTCGAGCTAATTAAATAGGGGTGAGCCAAGTAAGAGAGTAGATCCCAAATCAACCAGCGGCTCCTGAGGGGGTAGCGCTACATATGTATAATGGAGTGACTAGTGCAGGAGAGAGAGGGGGCGGCGCTCCTGCGCCCGCTATGGGCTCACCGCCGCTGTTCAAACCCCTTGGTGTCACCTTGTGTGCATTTTATCAGGCCAAAATCACCAGGGTATGTAAACTTTTGATCAGGGTCATTTCTGTTGCCATTATGATATAAAAAGAGTAAAACACGGTTGATTTATAATAAATGGCTCCAGCCAATCACTAACCATGAGTGAGAGAAAAGTTTTTGCGTTCTCATTCATATTCTCTGAAAAATGGGCGAGAAATCATAAATTCTGCCGGGGTATGAAAACTTATGAGCACAACTGGGTGACTGTGCAGGATACAACGTGACTCACACGACCGGCTCTTTTGATTCTTACTGTACTAACAATTATTTCATAGAGTCACTTCCCCGCACAGAACAATGCATGAATCACGCGCAGGCCCCGCAATCCTCAGCTTCCTTTACAGAACGATTCCAGAATGAAATTCCACCGTTACATACCAAAGCATTACACAGTCACACCGGTATTCTAGAATCCCTCGGATCGAGTTCCGAAAAAGATCAATGCCGTTTACAGAAAAGCAGTGGTGGCTGGGGCCCAAAAATGTTGGGGGGGCAAACGAATGAAAAAAAAAAATCATCAATTAGCAGCCTCACTGTGCCCATCAATTGTCTCCACTGTGCCATCAATTGTAGCCACTGTGCCATCAAACGCAGCCACTGTGCCATCAATTGTCGCCAGTGTGCTCATCAATTGTAGCCAGTGTGCCCACCAAACGCAGCCACTGTGCCATTAATTGTCGCCACTGTGCCATCAAACGCAGCCACTGTGCCATCAATAGTAGCCACTGTGCCATCAATAGTAGCCACTGTGCCATCAATCGTAGCCACTGTGCCCATCAAACGTAGCCACTGTGCCCATCAAACGTAGCCACTGTGCCCATCAAACGCAGCCACTGTGCCATCAATTGTCGCCAGTGTGCTCATCAATTGTAGCCAGTGTGCCCACCAAACGCAGCCACTGTGCCATTAATTGTCGCCACTGTGCCATCAAACGCAGCCACTGTGCCATCAATAGTAGCCACTGTGCCATCAATAGTAGCCACTGTGCCCATCAAACGTAGCCACTGTGCCCATCAAACGCAGCCACTGTGCCATCAATTGTCGCCACTGTGCTCATCAATTGTCGCCACTGTGCTCATCAATTGTAGCCAGTGTGCCATCAAACACAGCCACTGTGCCATTAATTGTCGCCACTGCGCCCGCATATGTAAACGGTATTCAAACCACACATATGAGGTATCGCCGCGATTGGTAGAGCGAGAGCAATAATTCTAGCCCTAGACCTCCTCTGTAACTCAAAACATGCAACCTGTAGATTTTTTTAAAAGTCGCCTATGAAGATTTTAAAGGGTAAAAGTTTGTCGGCATTCCACGAGCGGACGCAATTTTGAAGCGTGACATGTTGGGTATGAATTTACTCGGCGTAACATTATCTTTCATAAGATTAAAAAAAATGGGGATAACTTTACTGTTGTCTTATTTTTTTAATTAAAAAAAGTGTAATTTTTTCCCAAAAAAGTGCGCTTGTAAGACCGCTGCGCAAATAAGGCGTGACAGAAAGTATTGCAACGATCACTATTTTATTCTCTAGGGTGTTAGGATAAAAAATATATATAATGTTTGGGGGTTCTAATTAGAGAGGAGAAGATGGAAGTGAAAATAGTGAAAAATTACATTAGAATTGCTGTTTAACTTGTAATACCAACGGCCACCACCAGATGGCGCCAGCTCACACAAGGAAGAGCTGGGGACTTCACTTTTTTTTTGCCCACCTTCCAAGCCAAGTGGCCAGGATGCTATTTCTAGTCGCCATGGCGACCGGGATTTGTCGAGCCCTGCCATGAGCCATAGCAAGACTCTGACAGCCACAAGCATGACACCCAGAGGCATGATGGGATTTGTAGTTTTGCAACAGCTGGAGGTCCGCTAATTGCATATCCCTGCTCTACATTATGGCCATGGCGATCATTGGAAATACGTATTTATAGCCATCTAGTGGCCATAATGATACATTTTCCTGATTCACTCAATTCTTTTATGAAGAATAACATCCAACCTGGAAAGAAAAGAGCCTAACAACATTCAATTTCACCTCCATTTCCATAGAATGAATGCCAATGTTTATTTTTATTTATTTTTCTTCAAAATACACCCCTAAGAGCCGGTTCACACTGGGGCGACTCAGCCGCCTGACAAGTCGCGTCCCATTCTATTCAACAGAACCGTTCTAATAGGAGCGCCGCAAGTCGCTCCGACGTTAGAAAAAGGTTCTTGTACGACTTTGGAGGCGATTCGGGGCGATTTGCATTGACTTCTATACAGAAGTCGTCTTCAGGACGCCTTGCCGAGTCGCCCCCGAAGTCGTGCCGCCCCAGTGTGAACACTGATGAAGACGAAATCAGCTCTAACTGATGAAGACGAAAAAAAAATTAAAAAAAAAAGGATAATCGCTCCGGCACAGTACATAGAAAATTGTTTTCAGAGATCCAATGTTTTTTACGTAAATTGTCGAGTGGCGCAGGAAAGAACTCGTGTTCTGTCGGCTCGCAGCAGTCAAGCAAGCGTTTCTATATTTGTCCGCTGACAATACAATGTGCTGCGGTACGGCTTTCCCTTCCCGTAGCGTCGCAGCTATTTTCAGATGGAAATTGAATTCATTGAAAAAGGACGGGGGGGGGGGGGGGAGGGGGAGTTTTTTTTCTCTTTATGAATAGAAATTGAATGGCTGCATATTTTAGATGATTGGAACGATACGGCTCTTCGCTTCCGTTAACCACCAGCACCAATCTCGAAATGCTCCCATTATGCATTTCCCCTCTGAGCGCGGTCATAAAGGGCCCCAATGCGGGAAAAGCAGCCTAAAAAGGGGAAGTGTCCTTGTTGCCATAGTAACCGCTTCGTCGAGGAGGAAAGGAGGCGAATGGTCGCTGTGAGTGAGGAGTATATAATGCTTTGTGGGAGGAGCGGACGCACCTGATCTCTGACTTTGGCTCCAAGTCGGTACAGTGGGACCTCGGATTACGAGAATAATGGGTTCCGGGAGAATGCTTGTAATTCAAAGCACTCGCATATCAAAGCGAGTTTCCCCATTGAAGTCAATGGAAACGGAGATAATTCGTTCTGCATTGACTTCTATTGTATGCAGTACCCAATACTAGCAAGGTGTACCTAATACAAGGGGTCCAACCCAATACTAGCAAGATGGACTTAATAAAGGGGGTCCAAACCGGTACTAGCAAGGAGGACCTAATAAAGGGGGGCCCAACCCACTACTAGCAAGGGGGACCTAATAAAGGGGGTCCTAATAAAGGGGGTCCAACCCGCTACTAGCAAGGTGTACCTAATAAAGGCGGTCCAACCCGCTACTAGCAAGGGGGACCTAATAAAGGGGGTCCAACCCGCTACTAGCGAGGGGGACCTAATAAAGGGGGTCCAACCCGCTACTAGCAAGGTGTACCTAATAAAGGCGGTCCAACCTGCTACTAGCAAGGTGTACCTAATAAAGGGGGTCCAACCCACTACTAGCAAGGTGGACCTAATAAAGGGGGTTCAACCCGCTACTAGCAAGGGGGACCTAATAAAGGGGGTCCAACCCGCTACTAGCAAGGGGGACCTAATAAAGGGGTTCCAACCTGCTACCAGCAAGGGGGACCTAGCAAAGGGGGTTCAACCCGCTACTAGCAAGGTGTACCTAATAAAGGGGGTTCAACCCACTACTAGCAAGGTGGAACTAATAAAGGGGGTCCAACCTGCTACTAGCAAGGTGTACCTAATAAAGGGGGTTCAACCCGCTACTAGCAAGGTGGACCTAATAAAGGGGTTCCAACCCACTACTAGCAAGGTGTACCTAGCAAAGGGGGTTCAACCCGATACTAGCAAGGGGGACCTAATAAAGGGGGTCCAACCCGCTAATAGCAAGGGGGACCTAATAAAGGGGTTCCAACCTGCTACCAGCAAGGGGGACCTAATAAAGGGGGTTCAACCCGCTACTAGCAAGGGGGACCTAATAAAGGGGGTCCAACCCGCTACTAGCAAGGGGGACCTAATAAAGGGGTTCCAACCTGCTACCAGCAAGGGGGACCTAGCAAAGGGGGTTCAACCCGCTACTAGCAAGGTGTACCTAATAAAGGGGGTTCAACCCACTACTAGCAAGGTGGAACTAATAAAGGGGGTCCAACCTGCTACTAGCAAGGTGTACCTAATAAAGGGGGTTCAACCCGCTACTAGCAAGGTGGACCTAATAAAGGGGTTCCAACCCACTACTAGCAAGGTGTACCTAGCAAAGGGGGTTCAACCCGATACTAGCAAGGGGGACCTAATAAAGGGGGTCCAACCCGCTAATAGCAAGGGGGACCTAATAAAGGGGTTCCAACCTGCTACCAGCAAGGGGGACCTAGCAAAGGGGGTTCAACCCGCTACTAGCAAGGTGTACCTAATAAAGGGGGTTCAACCCACTACTAGCAAGGGGGACCTAGCAAAGGGGGTTCAACCCGCTACTAGCAAGGTGTACCTAATAAAGTGGCCCGTGAGTGTGTATCTATCTATCTTTATATCTATATACCAATATATATGCAGTATAAAAAAACTCTACTTACTAAGGAGAAGAACCAAAAGCAAGATTTGTATGGCGTTCATTCTTCAAATCGGTGTCTCGCACTTTGACCTTCACCGTGTCAGGTGACAAGACGACGAAGAACAGCCAAGAAATCTGCTGCTTCAGCACAAGTCGCGCTTTCCTTTGGTTTTTAAAGGTCCGATTCGCAGGGCACTGCAATGCTTTTTTTTTTTTTTTAAAAGGCACAGTCCAGCCTTTAAAAAAAAAAAAAAAAAACATAATAAATGGGCCAACAATGATAAAATAAAAAAAATGTGCATTTGTTACATTTTTGCGTTCAGGCCTGCAGAGCATTGCCCACGCGACCAGTGCGTCGCGGTTGCAATGCAGAGACTTTTGCGTTGCTTGGGCCTCGTGCACACAGGACGTTTTTGCAGCTGCTTTTAGAGCGGACAGGCGTTTTTTTATGTTATCCTAGGTGTCCATGAACACAGGGGCAGGAGGAAAAAAATAAAAAAAAACTGCCAGTGCGTCCAGGAGCAGCGGCGTTTCTGCAGAAAAAAAATACTTAATTTGTTTCAATATTCTGGAAAATTCCAATTTCAATATTCTGGAAAATTTCAATTTCCAGAATAAATTATTATTATTTTATAATTCATTATTATTATTAATTTATTAGTTATTTATTATAATAAATTATTATTCTGCCCTCACTCAAGCTCTTGTGAAAACTTTAGACAATTTTACAAGCGCCAGTTTTTTGGGGGTTTTTTTCTGCCAAAACGCTGCTGCTGGGAAGAAAGGCTTCTAGGATTAATTCATTAAACAATAAAGAATTTAAATAAAAAAAAAAAAAAAAAAACAGATGTTATACTTAAAGCGGAGGTCCGCCTAAAAAAAATAAGGCCCCTTTCACATTGAGGAGTTTTTCAGGCGGTAAAGCGCTAAAAATAGCGCTGCTATCCCGCCTGAAAAACTCCTGCCCAGCTACCTCAATGTGAAAGCCGAAGGGCTTTCACACTGAGGCGATGCGCTGGCGGGAGACAAAAAAATCTCCTGTCAGCAGCATCTTTGGAGCGGTGAGAGGAGCGGCATGTATACCGCTCCTTCACCGCTCCTTCCCATTGAAAACAATGGGAACCGCGGCAATACCGCCCGCAATGCGCCTCTATAGAGGCGCATTGCGGGCGATATTAACTCTTTATCGGCCGCTAGCGGGGGTTAATACCGCACCGCTAGCGGCTGATACCCGCGGCAATTCCGGCGGTATAGCGCCACTATTTTTAGCGGCGTTATACCGCCACCGCAGCTCCCGCCCCAGTCTGAAAGGGGCCTAAATGATTAAAAGCCAGCAACTACAAATACTGCTGCTGACTTTTAATAAATGGACCCTTCCATGTGCCATAGTGATCCTTCCTGCCTTCCATGTGCCATAGTGATCCTTCCTGCCGTGTGCCATAGTGATCCTTCCTGCCGTGTGCCATAGTGATCCTTCCTGACTTCCGTGTGCCATAGTGATCCCTTCTTCCGTGTGCCATAGCGATCCTTCCTTCCGTGTGCCATAGCGATCCTTCCGTGTGCCATAGCGATCCTTCCGTGTGCCATAGCGATCCTTCCTTCCGTGTGCCATAGTGATCCTTCCTTCCCTGTGCCATAGCGATCCTTCCGTGTGCCATAGCGATCCTTCCTTCTGTGTGTCATAGTGATCCTTCCTGACTTCCGTGTGCCATAGTGATCCCTTCTTCCGTGTGCCATAGCGATCCTTCCTTCCGTGTGCCATAGCGATCCTTCCGTGTGCCATAGCGATCCTTCCGTGTGCCATAGCGATCCTTCCTTCCGTGTGCCATAGTGATCCTTCCTTCCCTGTGCCATAGCGATCCTTCCGTGTGCCATAGCGATCCTTCCTTCTGTGTGTCATAGTGATCCTTCCTGCCTTCCGTGTGCCATAGTGATCCTTCCTTCTGTGTGTCATAGTGATCCTTCCTGCCTTCCATGTGCCATAGTGATCCTCCCTGCCTTCCATGTGCCATAGTGATCCTTCCTGCCTTCCATGTGCCATAGTGATCCTTCCTTCCGTGTGCCATAGTGATCCTTCCTTCCGTGTGCCATAGTGATCCTTCCTTCCATGTCCCAAAGTGATCCTTCCTGCCTTCCATGTGCCATAGTGATCCTTCCTTCCATGTGCCATAGTGATCCTTCCTTCCATGTGCCATAGTGATCCTTCCTTCCATGTGCCATAGTGATCCTTCCTTCCTTCCATGTGCCATAGTGATCCTATCTTCCTTCCATGTGCCATAGTGATCCTTCCTGCCTTCCATGTGCCATAGTGATCCTTCCTGCCTTCCATGTGCCATAGTGATCCTTCCTGCCTTCCATGTGCCATAGTGATCCTTCCTGCCTTCCATGTGCCATAGTGATCCTTCCTGCCTTCCATGTGCCATAGTGATCCTCCCTGCCTTCCATGTGCCCTCCCCATCTCACTATCACATTTGGCCCCACCCACTTTTTGCTGCTTCCTTCTCAAGTATAAAAGTTGGGAGGTATGCAGATGTCATCAGCATATGAAGGCCCGGTACAGGGCCGGAGGCCGAGGAAGTGTAAAGTACCTCCTTAGGTGGCCAGTGAGTGTATAATAAATGTATTTTCTTTGATTTAATATAAACATCAGACATTTCGGGGACACAGGGGCCCCGCTCCTCAAGGTGACCATCTCCTCCGTGTCCCCGGAACCCTGTGACATTATTGGGTTAAAAATGTGTCTGGCCATTGCAATTCGGGCGCGATGAGATACGCGTGGGTGGGTGGCCATATGATACATTGTTTCAATTAAACAAAGGGCATTAGATCTCCCGGTAGTTCTACTTTATTAGATGCACATTACGGGAAAGGTGTGGAAGGGCCTTAGAACCCCCACCCCCCGAGAAGACTGAAAATGTCAGCTGAGCTAATTATATATCTTTGGTTTGTCCCCAACTGATACTCTTCATTCCGTCTCATATCTTATTTCCTCTGCCGAGTCATTACAAAAAAGACGAGATAAGAGAAGAGCAGATAAGTGACTTTTAAGGGGTTTTCCACCTACGGACGAGGAAATCTGGTAGAGAAGCCTGACCTTCTGTGACTTTATAAATGGGATGACCCCCCATGTTTTGCTCCCTCCTGTCTTCATCTTCAACAGTGTTTCTCAGGCAGGGTTCCTCCAATGTAAGGGGATTCTTCTACACTGACCGCCAATACAAGGGGGTAAATTTCCACTAAGTGCCAATGTAGGGGGATTCTTCTACACTGACCGCCATTACAAGGGGGCAATTTTCCACTAAGTACCAATGTAAGGGGATTATTCTACACTGACCGCCAATACAAGGGGGTACATTTCCACTAAGTGCCAATGTAAGGGGTTTCTTCTACACTGACCGCCAATACAAGGGGGTACATTTCCACTAAGTGCCAATGTAAGGGGTTTCTTCTACACTGACCGCCAATACAAGGGGGTAAATTTCCACTAACCACCAATGTAAGGGGTTTCTTCTACACTGACCGCCAATACAAGGGGGCAATTTTCCACCAAGTGCCAATGTAGGGGGTTCTTCTATACTGACCGCCAATACAAGGCGAAATTTTCCACTAAGCACCAATGTAAGGGGTTACCTCTACACTGACTGCCATTACAAGGGGGCAATTTTCCACTAAGTGCCAATGTAAGGGGTTTCTTCTACACTGACCCCCAATACAAGGGGGCAATTTTCCACTAAGTGCCAATGTAAGGGGTTTCTTCTACACTGACCTCCATTACAAGGGGGCAATTTTCCACCAAGTGCCAATGTAAGGGGATTCTTCTATACTGACCGCCAATACAAGGCGAAATTTTCCACTAAGCACCAATGTAAGGGGTTACCTCTACACTGACTGCCATTACAAGGGGGCAATTTTCCACTAAGTGCCAATGTAAGGGGATTCTACACTGACCTCCATTACAAGGGGGCGATTTTCCACTAAGTGCCAATGTAAGGGGATTCTTCTACACTGACCGCCAATACAAGGGGGTAAATTTCCACCAAGTGCCAATGTAAGGGGATTCTTCTACACTGACCGCCAATACAAGGGGGTAAATTTCCACTAAGTGCCAATGTAAGGGGTTTCTTCTACACTGACCGCCATTACAAGGGGGCAATTTTCCACTAAGTGCCAATGTAAGGGGTTTCTTCTACACTGACCGCCATTACAAGGGGGAAATTTTCCACTAAGTGCCAATGTAAGGGGGTTCTTCTACACTGAACGCCATTACAAGGGGGCAATTTTCCACTAAGTGCCAATGTAAGGGGTTTCTTCTACACTGAACGCCATTACAAGGGGGCAATTTTCCACTAAGTGCCAATGTAAGGGGTTTCTTCTACACTGAACGCCATTACAAGGGGGCAATTTTCCACTAAGTGCCAATGTAAGGGGATTCTTCTACACTGACCGCCATTACAAGGGGGTACATTTCCACTAAGTGCCAATGAAAGAGGATTGTTCTACACTGACCGCCAACACAAGGGGGTACATTTCCACTAAGTGCCAATGTAAGGGGTTTCTTCTACAGTGACTGCCAATACAAGGGGGTAAATTTCCACTAACCACCAATGTAAGGGGTTTCTTCTACACTGACCGCCAATACAAGGGGGCAATTTTCCACTAAGTGCCAATGTAAGGGGATTCTACACTGACCTCCATTACAAGGGGGCAATTTTCCACTAAGTGCCAATGTAAGGGGATTCTTCTACACTGACCGCCAATACAAGGGGGTAAATTTCCACCAAGTGCCAATGTAAGGGGATTCTTCTACACTGACCGCCAATACAAGGGGGTAAATTTCCACTAAGTGCCAATGTAAGGGGTTTCTTCTACACTGACCGCCATTACAAGGGGGCAATTTTCCACTAAGTGCCAATGTAAGGGGTTTCTTCTACACTGACCGCCATTACAAGGGGGCAATTTTCCACTAAGTGCCAATGTAAGGGGTTTCTTCTACACTGAACGCCATTACAAGGGGGCAATTTTCCACTAAGTGCCAATGTAAGGGGTTTCTTCTACACTGAACGCCATTACAAGGGGGCAATTTTCCACTAAGTGCCAATGTAAGGGGATTCTTCTACACTGAACGCCATTACAAGGGGGTAATTTTCCACTAGGTGCCAATGTAAGGGGATTCTTCTACACTGACCGCCATTACAAGGGGGCAATTTTCCTCTAAGTGCCAATGTAAGGGGATTCTTCTACACTGACCGCCATTACAAGGGGGCAATTTTCCTCTAAGTGCCAATGTAAGGGGATTCTTCTACAGTGACTGCCATTACAAGGGGGTACATTTTCCACTAAGTGCCAATGTAAGGGGATTCTTCTACACTGACCGCCATTACAAGGGGGCAATTTTCCTCTAAGTGCCAATGTAAGGGGATTCTTCTACACTGACCGCCATTACAAGGGGGCAATTTTCCATCAAGTGACAATGTAAGGGGTTTCTTCTACACTGACCGCCATTACAAGAGGGCAATTTTCCTCTAAGTGCCAATGTAAGGGGATTCTTCTACAGTGACCGCCAATACAAGGGGGCAATTTTCCACTAAGTGCCAATGTAAGGGGTTTCTTCTACACTGACCACCAATACAAGGGGGTCAATTTCCACTAAGTGCCAATGTAAGGGGATTCTTCTACACTGACCACCAATACAAGGGGGGACATTTTCCACTAAGTGCCAATTTATCATTGAGGGGTAAATCCTTCGGTAGCTGAAGTGGTTAAGGATTCATTTTATAAAAAAATATAGATGAGATTGAATGCATGTATCACATTGGACGTCTGTGGGTAACCTGGGGGGGGGCACATGGATGAGAGCGATGGAGACCTCGGTCCTAAACGGATTTTTGGTGTTAAATTAGCATTCCAGAGATGTTCTTACAGTCGTGCCCCCCCCCAGACACCGCGCAATCACCACAGATATTCTGGTAATCAAGCACTTTCTAAATATGTCTTCTGATTTCACGGCACGGGCAGCTGTGATCATTTCTGTGCACTAGGGAGAGCGAGCGTTCCGCTCCCTCCGACGGATGGATGGACATAATGGCACAGGGTTGCCATGGTAGCACAGAAGTCCTCCAGTCCAATTAAAAATTACATTTAAATATTAATCACCCCTTTTAAGGGTTAGGTTGTGTGGACAGTAAAAAAAAAAAAAAGACAAATATGTGTTTTTACTAACATGGAGGCAGGGGCGTTGCTAGGTGGCAAGAAGACCAGGGCTTCAGTCCGAGGCCGGCACCAGGAGGGGGGGGGGTGGGAGACGTCGCCGGCGGTTTGGCCCGAGGACGGCACCAGGGGGGGGGGGGGGGCGGCGTAAGCGTGGTTTTGGATCCGGGATAGTCATGGCGCGGGTTTTATGGCTGGGCGGTGGGGGGTAAGCTGACTTGCTGGTTGCTGCCTGGCTTACCATTGCACATCAATTTTGAACACTAAACTCACCTACCTGACACACTGACCATTACACTGACTACCTGACATACATACACCACCTACCTGACATACATACATCTACCTGACATACACACATCTACCTGACATACACTGACCTCACCTACATCATACACTGACCTACCTACACCTACCTACCGAGTGGGGATCATCTCAGTGATGTGGCGCGGCGCAGCAGTATTGTAATTTCCGCCTTCTGGAGCTTCGGGGTGCCTATGATGGACGTCACACGTCCCGCGGTCCCGGCATTGGATCAGTGGGACGTCCATCATAGGCGTTGATCTCCAGAAGGCGGAACCAGCTTGCTATCGCACTCGGCAGGACTCGGCCACAATCGGCGCGGCGGCACTCAGCAGGACTCGGTCTCGGCGCGGCGGCACTCGGGATCAGAGCGGTCCCGGTGCTTGCTGCTCGGGGCTAACAACGGCTAGCTAAATGCCCGGGACTCGGGGCTTTACGGGGACCCATTCGGGGCTCCAGCCCCCTAAGCTTGGGCCTAACGATGCCCTTGAATTTAGGCCTTTTAGGTACATCCATATTGCTGCAGCTGTAATTTGGGATATTTATTATAGCAAAAAGTAAAAGTTATTGGGGGGTTATTTACGAAAAAAGGAAAATCCACTTTGCACTACAAGTGAAAACTACAAATGCAAAGTACACTTGGAAGTGCAGTCGCTGTAAATCTGAAGGGGAAGATCTGAAATGAGGGGGAAGCTCTGCTGATTTTATCATCCAATCATGTGCAAGCTAAAATGCTGTTTTTTTTTTTCCTTGCATGTCCCCCTCAGGTCTACAGCGACTGCGCTTCCAAGTGCACTTTCAGTGCAATTTCAAGTGCAGTTTGTACTTGTAGTGCAAAGTAGATTTGCGTTTCGTAAATAACCCTCATTGTGTTTTTTTTGTCTGTTTTATTGTCGCTGTTCTTTTGTTTATAGCGCAAAAAAATAAAAAATAAAACACAGAGGTGATCAAATACCACAAAAGAAAGCTCTATTTGTGGGAAATAAAGGATGTAAATTTTGTTTGGGAGCCACGTCGCACAATTGTCAGTTAACCACTTAAGCACCGCCTCCTGCAGATATACGTCGGCAGAATGGCACGGCTGGGCACAAGCACGTACAGGTACGTCCTCTTTAAGTTACAAGCCGTGGGTTTGCGGGCGCGCACCCGCGACCTGGTCAGAAGCTCCGCGGCCGCGGGACCCGATCGCCGCTGGAGTCCCGCGATCGGTCCCCGGAGCTGAAGAACGGGGAGAGGTGAGTGTAAACACAGGTCCACTTTAGGGGGGGGTTCTTGTTCCTATGACAGGTCCACTTTAGGGGGGGGGTTCTTGTTCCTATGACAGGTCCACTTTAGGGGGGGGGATCTTGTTCCTATGACAGGTCCACTTTAGGGGGGGGGGATCTTGTTCCTATGACAGGTCCACTTTAGGGGGGGGGATCTTGTTCCTATGACAGGTCCACTTTAGGGGGAGGGGTCTTGTTCCTATGACAGGTCCACTTTAGGGGGGGTGGGTCCTGTTCCTATGACAGGTCCACTTTAGGGGGGGGTTCTTGTTCCTATGACAGGTCCACTTTAGGGGGGGGGGGATCTTGTTCCTATGACAGGTCCACTTTAGGGGGGGTGGGTCCTGTTCCTATGACAGGTCCACTTTAGGGGGAGGGGTCTTGTTCCTATGACAGGTCCACTTTAGGGGGGGGGGTCTTGTTCCTATGACAGGTCCACTTTAGGGGGAGGGGTCTTGTTCCTATGACAGGTCCACTTTAGGGGGGGTGGGTCCTGTTCCTATGACAGGTCCACTTTAGGGGGGGGTTCTTGTTCCTATGACAGGTCCACTTTAGGGGGGGGGGGGATCTTGTTCCTATGACAGGTCCACTTTAGGGGGGGTGGGTCCTGTTCCTATGACAGGTCCACTTTAGGGGGGGGTTCTTGTTCCTATGACAGGTCCACTTTAGGGGGGGGGGATCTTGTTCCTATGACAGGTCCACTTTAGGGGGGGGGATCTTGTTCCTATGACAGGTCCACTTTAGGGGGGATCTTGTTCCTATGACAGGTCCACTTTAGGGGGGGGGATCTTGTTCCTATGACAGGTCCACTTTAGGGGGGATCTTGTTCCTATGACAGGTCCACTTTAGGGGGGGGGGGGGATCTTGTTCCTATGACAGGTCCACTTTAGGGGGTGAAATATTTGCCCCTCCTCACTGCACACACACACGCAGATCGTCACGTTGTGGTCGATCGCGGCGCAGACTTGTCAGACGGTTGTGAAACCTCTAGATCAGAGCTGACAGGTGACCACAAGAGCTCCGCAGGTGCGACACCGAGCGCTTCCGACTCTTCCTGCCGAGCACCAGAAATTCTGAAACTTTTTTTTTTTAAGCTACAAAGTTTCTAAGAAAATTAGGTTTACTGCAACTAGAGTTGCAGTAAATAGTGCCCCATCATTGGTATCAGTGGGGGGAATAGTGTCCCATCATTGGTGTCAGTGGGAGGAATAGTGTCCCATCATTGGTGTCAGTGGGGAGGAATAGTGACCCATCATTGGTGTCAGTGGGGAGGAATAGTGCCCCATCATTGGTGTCAGTGGGGAGGAATAGTGCCCCATCATTGGTGTCAGTGGGGAGGAATAGTGCCCCATCATTGGTGTCAGTGGGGAGGAATAGTGCCCCATCATTGGTGTCAGTGGGGAGGAATAGTGCCCCATAATTGGTATCAGTGGGGAGGAATAGTGCCCCATCATTGGTATCAGTGGGGGGAATAGTGTCCCATCATTGGTATCAGTGGGGGGAATAGTGTCCCATCATTGGTATCAGTGGGGGGAATAGTGTCCCATCATTGGTGTCAGTGGGGAGGAATAATGTCCCATCATTGGTGTCAGTGGGGAGGAATAGTGTCCCATCATTGGTGTCAGTGGGAGGAATAGTGCCCCATCATTGGTGTCAGTGGGAGGAATAGTGTCCCATCATTGGTGTCAGTGGGAGGAATAGTGTCCCATCATTGGTATCAGTGGGAGGAATAGTGTCCCATCGTTGGTGTCAGTGGGAGGAATAGTGCCCCATCGTTGGTGTCAGTGGGAGGAATAGTGTCCCATCATTGGTGTCAGTGGGAGGAATAGTGTCCCATCATTGGTGTCAGTGGGAGGAATAGTGTCCCATCATTGGTGTCAGTGGGAGGAATAGTGTCCCATCATTGGTGTCAGTGGGAGGAATAGTGTCCCATCATTGGTGTCAGTGGGAGGAATAGTGTCCCATCATTGGTGTCAGTGGGAGGAATAGTGTCCCATCATTGGTGTCAGTAGGAGGAATAGTGTCCCATCATGGGTGTCAGTGGGGGGGAATAGTGCCCCATCATTGGTGTCAGTGGGAGGAATAGTGTCCCATCATTGGTGTCAGTGGGAGGAATAGTGTCCCATCATTGGTGTCAGTGGGAGGAATAGTGTCCCATCATTGGTGTCAGTGGGAGGAATAGTGTCCCATCATTGGTGTCAGTGGGAGGAATAGTGTCCCATCATTGGTGTCAGTGGGAGGAATAGTGTCCCATCATTGGTGTCAGTGGAAGGAATAGTGTCCCATCATTGGTATCAGTGGGGGGAATAGTGTCCCATCAAAGGTGTCAGTAAAGAAGAGGTTGAGGTATTTTTGACGTGCAGAAGCGGATGCATACATAAACAGTGTTTACGCCGCATGTGAGGTATCTCCGCGAACGTCAGAGCGAGAGCAATAAGTCTAGCGCTGGACCCCCTCTGTAACTCTAAACTGGTAAATGGAGACGCGCTGTCTTCCGGGACCTGTGTGTCGGCCGCCCATTCACAAAGCGCCGCGCGGCTCTCGCGCATGCACAGTAGGAAAACGGGCAGTGAAGCCACAAGGCCTGTATCTCTTAGTGAGGATGGCGGCGGCGACACGCGATCCAGAGGACGGATCGGCCAACATCGCGGGCACCCTGGACAGGTAAGTGTCCTTATTAAAAGTCAGCATCTACATTTTTATTTACACAGCTGGACCTCCGCTTTAACCACTTAAGGACCGCCTCCTGCACATATACATCGGCAGAATGGCACGGCTGGGCACATGTACGTACAGGTACGTCCTGTACTAGTACCCAGCCGTGGGTCGCGGGATGGAGTGCGGCGATCGCTCCCCGAAGCTGAAGAACGGGGAGAGCCGTATGTAAACATGGCTTCCCCGTGCTTCACTGTGGCGGCGCATCGATCGAGTGATCCCTTTTATAGGGAGACACGATCGATGACGTCAGACCTACAGCCACACCCCCCTACAGTTGTAAACACACACTAGGTGAACCCTAACTCATACAGCGCCCCCTGTGGTTAACTCCCAAACTGCAATTGTCATTTTCACAGTAAACAATGCAATTTAAATGCATTTTTTGCTGTGAAAATGACAATGGTCCCAAAAATGTGTCAAAATTGTCCGAAGTGTCCGCCATAATGTCGCAGTCACAAAAAAAAAAAAAATCGCTGATCGCCGCCATTAGTAGTAAAAAAAATATATATATATAAAACTATCCCCTATTTTGTAAACGCTATAAATTTTGCGCAAACCAATCGATAAACGCTTATTGCGATTTTTTTTACCAAAAATAGGTAGAAGAATACGTATCGGCCTAAACTGAGGGGAAAAATGTTTTATATATTTTTGGGGGATATTTATTATAGCAAAAAGTAAAAAATATTGCATTTTTTTCAAAATTGTCGCTCTATTTTTGTTTATAGCGCAAAAAATAAAAACCGCAGAGGTGATCAAATACCACCAAAAGAAAGCTCTATTTGTGGGGAAAAAAGTACGCCAATTTTGTTTGGGTGCCACGTCGCACGACCGCGCAATTGTCTGTTAAAGCGACGCAGTGCCGAATTGTAAAAACCCCTTGGGTCATTTAGCAGCATATTGGTCCGGTCCTTAAGTGGTTAAAATGCTTGCCAACGTGTGCGGCTTATTGTGTGGATTTTTGTATCATCATCTTGGCTACTAAGGCTACTTTCACACTGCAACGGTAAAGCGCTGCTCGTCTTAGCGGCGATTTTCGGCCGCTAGAGGGGCGCTTTTAACCCCCACCCACTGCCCATGCATTCCAATGGGCAGGGGCGGTTTAGGAGCGCTGTATACAGCGCTCCCAAACCACCCCAAAGATGCCGCTTGCAGGTCTTTTTTTTTTTTCAGTCCCGCAAGCGCATTGCCCCAGTGTGACAGCACTCACACTGGGGTGGCATGGGATGCGCTTTTCAGGCGCTTTATAGGCTCTATTTTTCTCGCTAAAAACGCCTTCAGTGTGAAAGTAGACTGACTGGGGCAGATTCAGATAGAGATACGACGGCGTATCTCCTGATACGCCGTCGTATCTCTGAGTCCGTCCGTCGTATCTATGCGCCTGATTCATAGAATCAGGTTCCGCATAGATCTCCCTAAGATCCGACAGGTGCAAGTGACTTAAACCGTCGGATCTTAGGCTGCAATCTCACGCTGGGCGCTAGGTGGCGCTTCCGTTAGTATACGCGAGGGATATGCAAATGAGGAGTTACGCCCATTCAGAAACGAACGACCGCCCTGCGCATTTTTTTTTACGTCGTTTTTGTTCGGCATTTTCCGGCGTATAGTTACCCCTGCTATATGCGGCGTATCCTATGTTAAGTATGGCCGTCGTTCCCGGGTCGAATTTTGAATTTTTTACGTCGTTTGCGGAAGTCGTTCGCAAATACGGATGGACGTAATTTACATTCACATCGAAACCAATGACGTCCTAGCGACGTCATTTGGAGCAATGCACGCTGAGAAATTTAGCGGACGGCGCATGCGCAGTTCGTTCGGCGCGGGGGACGCCCCCGATTTAAATTTTACACGCCCCCTAGCCGCGGAATTTGAATTCCGCCGGGGGATTTACGATACGCCGCCGCAACTTTAGAGGCAAGTGCTTTCTGAATAAAGCACTTGCCTCAAAAACTTGCGGCGGCGTAACGTAAAACAGATCTAAAGATCCGCTCACCTATCTGAATATGGCCCACTGTTTCTAAATGCATCTCAAAACGCACTGTAAATGCCAAAGGGGGTGTTTGTAACACATTTACATCAATGGAAGGGTTTCGACAAGCGGAGAAGGCCCGGCAGACAACACGTGTGTATGGTCAAATCTAACGCAACCATAATAACGCAAACCATAATAACGCAAACAACACTGGGCGCTGCCGATGCATACAATTCTGACAGGCATACATGGAGCTTTATAAAACGCTCATGAAACGCCTGATAAGTGTAAACTAATAATAATCAGAGCCCAAGCCTGTCTGTACCCCCAGAACCAATATAGACGAGGCATTTATAGGGGAGACTGGGGGGCCCCAGACATTTGGTATAAACATTGAGGCAGGATTTCCTCCTCTTACCTGTCTGCAGACCTGCTGCCCCCGGATATGAAGGAGGATCTACCTGTGAGCTCAGCTGTCCCAATCAGAGGAGGATCTTCTCTCCACCTGATACCAATCAGCCTCATTGATGACTGACCAGCACAGGGCTGATAGTAGAACATGCTGATTGGCTGCTAAAGCTGCCCAAAGATAGATCAATATCTGGCTGGTTCAGCAAGCTTTGTCCGAATTTCAAATTCAATGGGCACTGCGGTTGCACAGAAGTCAGGCTACTAATCGACTTTTTTGCATGAAAATTTCCCCTCAATCAGCACTGCAGGCTATAGACTACAGCACTGATCGGTGTGTTCTGACAGCAGGGAGATACAGTGACATAGCAGGAAGATTCCCCCCATCCACCTTGAGCCTAGGAGTGGGGGGACTGCATGCAGGGGGGGTGGACTGACCGTTCGGGCATTAGGGCACTGCCCGAGGGCCCCATGCCACTAGGGGGCCCTATCAGGGTTGCCAGCCTCAGTAAAACCAGGGACAGTATGTAAAAATCTGTGTTTTTTTAAAAAAATCCCAGGATTATGACTGTCCCGCCTCTCCAGTGGGCCAGATTCAGATACAAGATACGACGGCGTATCTCCTGATACGCCGTCGTATCTCTGAGTCTGGCCGTCGTATCTATGCGACTGTTTCAGAGAATCAGTTACGCATAGATTTCCCTAAGATCCGACCGGCGTAAGTGTCTTACACCGTCGTATCTTAGGCTGCATATTTACGCTGGTCGCTAGGTGGCGCTTCCGTATTTTTACGCAAGGAATATGCTAATTAGGTAGATACGGCGATTCAGAAACGTACGTTCGGCCGGCGCAATTTTTTACGTTGTTTACGTTAGGCTTTTTTAATGTTAAGTATGGCCATCGTTCCCGCGCAGAGTTTAGAAATGTTACGTTGTTTGCGTAAGTCGTTCGCGAATAGGGCTGTACGTCATTTACGTTCACGTCGAATCCAATACGTCCTTGCGGCGTACTTTAGAGCAATGCACACTGGGATATTTTACGGACGGCGCATGCGCCGTTCAAAAAAAACGTAAAAAACGCGGGGTCAAGTTAAATTTAAATACAACACGCCCCCAACATCCCCATTTGAATTAGGCGGCCTTACGCCGCAACTCATACGTTACGCCGCCGTAACTAAGGGCGCAAGTTCTTTCTGAATACAGAATTCATATAGGAATCGCACCGCAATCCTGTTCAAATCACATGCAATGTCTGCGCGGTGCGATATGAGCCCATTCATTTTGTGTGTCTCAGATCGCAACCACCTGCACCAAAACAGCACAGGGCGCCCCCTTTTTTTTTTTGCTGCAGCAGAATCGCATCACATGGGGGTTTACACTCATGCGATTAGATTTAAGCAATCGCATTGCATAATATTTTTACACTGTCCCTTTTCATTTTTTTTTTTTTTTTATAATTTTTATTGTTATCACAGGGAATTTAAATATCCCCTACGGTAGCAATATGCAGTCACAGGTACTCTTTTTGAAAAATGTAGGGTTCGTTATTCTCTAGATCTCTCCTCAGACCTTAACCACTTCAGCCCCGGACCAAAGACCAGGACACTTTTTGCGATTCGGCAATGCGTGGCTTTAAACGGACAATTGCGCGGTCGTGCGAGGTGGCTCCCAAAGAAAATTGGTGGCTTTCTTTTGGTGGTATTTGATCACCTCTGCTGTTTTTATTTTTTGCACTATAAAGAAAAGTAGAGCGGCAATTTTGAAAAAAAAGCAATATTTTTTACTTTTTGCTATAATAAATATCCCCGGAAAATATATATATATAAAAAAAATATATATTTTTTCCTCAGTTTAGGCCGATACGTATTCTTCTACATATTTTTGGTAAAAAAAAAAAATCGCAATAAGCATTTATTCATTGGTTTGCGCAAAAGTTATAGCGTCTACAAAATAGGGGATAGTTTTATGGCATTTTTTATTATTATTTTTTTTTTACTAGTAATGGTGGCTATCAGCGATTTTTTTCGTGACTGCGACATTATGGCGGACACATCGGACACTTTTGGACATTTTGGCCTCTAAATTTAAAGGTACAACTAGTGCAGGGCAAAAGGGGAAGCTGCCCTGGGCCCTGTCATCGTTGTGGGGCCCAAAGCAGCTGCCTCATACTTGTCAACTATGCCAGTTTAAATGTCCTTGTTCCTTGAAGTTTTAGTCCTGTGCTGTGTCCTGATATCTCAGTGTGAAGTGCTGTTTCTAATGCTGCCCAGCTCTGCCCTAATGTTGTGTACAGATGACTCACCTGCAGACCCTGTGTTCACATGTAAATAACCGACATTCATATGTAAATAACGGGAGCATTCATATGGAAATAGCCGAGGCCGGCGGCATTCATATGTAAATAAAGGCGGCATTCATATGTATATCATGCCCCTCTGCAGTGAAGAGATGATGTGCTGTAACCTCTAGCAACCAGAGAGCAGTATTACTGTACAGTAACCGCTAGCAACTAATCAGTGAGCCGTAATGTGTGCTGTAACCTCTAGCAACCAGTCAGTAAGTCAGTGATATGCTGTAACCTCTGGCAACCAATCGCAATCACTGCCTGATCTGATACAGTAAACCGATTTTAAGTCTAGCTGATATTTATTGTATGTCTCAGAGAAGAAGGAGAGCAAAATTGCATGGAGGGCCCCAAGAAATACATTAAAGACGGCCCTGGCGAATGTGCGACTAGTGTGTCTCCTCATCAATCTGCAAGCCTTCCGGGTGACGTCATATCTGCCACCTGGAACGCACGGCGGCCATATTGGATGTTGTGCTTCCCGAGGTGAGTTTGTCTTTTTATGTAAATGAATTACTTTGAATGCTTGATTTTTAATAAAGCGTATTTACATTATATGAGGCTCTCCTCCCCTTCCCTCACGTTTGAGGCACCTTCCCTGGGCTAAGGGGAGCTTCAGGAACACCCAAATGACCTGGATGAAGGATTTCCAAAGGGAATGGATAAATTCATAGTGTTCTCTAAATGGTGCCTTGCGGGGAAAGAGAGGGCCGTCTTAAAGCGGGAGTTCACCCGAAAAAAAAAAAAATTAATTAGATTGGGCCTAATTACGGGAAGCAGAATCGGGTGTTTTGATTAAAATCAATGCAGTACTTACCTTTTTTGAGATCGATGTTCTCCCGCCGCTTCCGGGTATGGGCTGCGGGACTGGGCGTTCCTATTTGATTGACAGCCTTCCGACGGACGCATACAGCACGTCACGAGTTGCCGAACGTTGGTGCGGCGCTATACGGCGCCTGCGCACCGACGTTCGGCTACTTTCGGAAACTGGTGATGCGCTGTGCGACGGTCGGAAGGCTCTCAATCAAATAGGAACGCCCATACCCGGAAGCGGCGGGAGAACATCCATCTCAAAAAAGGTAAGTACTGCATTAATTTTTATCAAAACACCCGATTCTGCTTCCCGTAATTAGGCCCAATCTAATGTTAAAAATTGTTTTTTTTTGGGTGAACCTCCTCTTTAAGGAGGAATGTAAGCAGCATGGTTGTTGGACGTCATTGGTGTGCATCTCGATGTTCTTCTGGCATACAACACACAGAGCAAGGGTTGTGCCTTTGGGCACATACCTGGGATGGCGTGGAGGATATCGGTGCCTGGAGCCATGTTATTCCTTGTGTCTTCTACCAATCCTTTTTTTTCTATATTTTTTTGGTTCTCGTACATTTCTTGATGCACTTGAAGCCACCGGTTATCTCCAAGTTCCTGAATCAGAAAGCCCCACCTCCTGTAATAGATTTATCCCTGGTCCAATTCCAGGATACATATTCTATTCTGCCTCTGATCCAAATGCAAGGTGATGTGAATGCATGCATGCAAAAAAGAATCACACTGGGACACACTGGTTCAGTGTGAGATCTTCATCATCAACTGGAACCCTTGGCGTTTATTCAAGGTCTCAGCCCCTTATATAAACAAAGTGACATAAGCAAACGTCATCACATATATGATTGGTTCATCCGTATATGGTCCTTCTCCTGTGACATCTGTTCCTTGCCACGAGGCTGCCTTCCAAAGCTTCAGCAGCCATTTTCTTTGCACGGTGGGAGGGGTAGGAAAAGGAGCAAGTGTAAGACATCCGTTTCTTGTTTTGAATATCTCTTTCACAGAGCTTTTTTTCTCAGAAAATAGGTGCAGGAACTCAACCACGACCCCGTTCAGATTTCACAAACAGTAGAAGGGTCTTAAAGGGGCATTAAATACCAGGATTGAATTTCATACAGAGTGCAGAGTTCAAGGAGTTACACACAGAGTGCAGAGCTGTTGCTTGTAAACACAGAAACCAGACTTCTGTGTATACAAGTGATTTTGGTGAGCAGGCACCAAAGGGTCTGAGCCAGAGGTGGTGGAACTGAGTTCCCCCAAGTTTCCCCTGAAAAAAAGCCCTGCTCTTTCATAAGTTTCAGTGAAGGAAAATACTAGTGTTTCTCACACAATCACCAAGATTATATATATATATCAGGGCCGATCCGCCCTATAGGCTCACTATACAAGCCACTTAGGGCCCTGCAAAGCTGTGGAGGGCCCCCCAAATTTTACTAGAGGCCCCGCCTGGTGAGAAGTCATTTTTGGCCCCTCACCCCGCTTCTCAACTTGCTGGCTGCATGGGAGAAGAAGTAAGAAGTCAGCACCCCCCACTTCTCACTTTAATGTAAGATATAATTTCCAACAGCAGAACACCCCCCTCCCCCTGCTTCTCAACTGTAATGTCACTGTCGGCAGCGCCCCCCCCCCCCCCCCGTTTCTCAACTTTAATGCGACATGTAATTTTGCTTATGGCCCCAAGGAGGTCAGGATCGGCACTGATTTTATATATATATATATATATATATATATATATATATATATATATATATATATATATATATATGTATATATATATTAGGGCTGTGAAAATTAACTTTTAATTAATCGATTAATCTTTAATCTTTTTGATCGATTAAAATTCTTTTGATTGGTACTCACCTCTCCGCCGGCTTCTGGGCCTTCAGGGAGTTCCGTCGGAGATCCAGTAACATCACGGACACCGGCGGGGCTTGCCGTGTCCATCTGAGGGGCTCCTTTGCTGTGCCTTCATATCTGCATGCTGGCGGGACCTCACTATCTGCCACACGCAAGGGCTGTTACACTTCCCTCTATCAACCTGGGAGTTGTGGTAGTTCCCTTCACGGGACATCTACATGCCAACGAACTGATATTAACCTCTCCTCATCTGGATTCAGCAGTGGTATTGTTGTACACATTTTTATACCAGTGTCATACTTAGCTACATGTTTTTATGACTGCTTTTGGTACCATTTGGTATTACTCGCACCATTTTTACAGTTTATGTAGCTACATCGATTTTATCTCCAGTGCAATATTTATTTTGTTACTTACTTGAAGACTATAAAAGTTTTAATGCTATTCCCATCGAGCGCTGCCTTTGTGTGTTTTTTGTATCCTGCCATCCATTTTTCCCGTGGTTGGGAATCAGCCTGCAAGGAGATCAGCTAAAAGTAGTTGGATCTGTATGTGCGTTATAATTAATTAAAATTAGTCGATTAATCGATTAAAAAAAAAAAAACGATTAACCGAACAGAAAAATTTTGATCAGTAACAGCCCTAATATATATATATTTCAACAAGAAAGAAAATAAATTATAAAAATAATAAAGAAGAAAAGAGAATAACAATTTTTGAGTGTTTAAAAGAGAGAGATAACATAGACATAAAATAATCATTTTATGAACTCCATCACAATCCAATATGGCGGCCATGTGTTCCAGACGACGCAAATTACATCAACTGGAAGTCCCGTCCTACATGTTTCATCATCAAATCGATCTGCACTCAGAGAGCCAGAATAACTATCCAGAAATTTGTAGCAGTTGTAGCGGTCGGTATTTCCGTCAACAAATGTTCGATGTGAGCTTTTGGTCGGATATTCCGACCGTGTGTGTAGGCTCCATCGGACATTTGCTGTCGGAATTTCCGACAACAAATGTTTGAGAGTCGGTTCTCAATTTTAGGAAATAATAATTAAATTAATAAAAAAAAAAAAAGTAATTAAAAAGTAAAGAATAAGAAAAATTATATTTAAAATAAGAATAAAAAAAAGTAAACGACAAGCTACGAATACATAAAAAAATTTGACGAAAAATTAAGAAAAAATAAACAAAAAATACTTGAACTAACTGTGCCACCCCTGCCATCTGGTTGCCATTCTCTGTTGATTTGGGGTGGGGGGGGGGGGGTTCGGTTGGGGGGGGGGAGGTCGTGCATTGCAGAACCTGGCCTTGGAGCGGCAGGGAGAGCAAATCCGGCCCCCGGAATCCGCGGTTTTGTTGTCGTAATGTCCGATCGTGTGTACGTGGCATTAGTCTTGCTGCACATTTTCACTGGCAAGAGCACTTGAAGCACATGTTCTAGTTAAAACTTTTCCAATTGGTGGCAAAGTTGCAGTGATGAGTCTACAGCATGAAAATTCAGCCACCCCCTGTGGCGGGATGATTATTCTACAACAGAACTAAACAAGAACTTGCAGCAGAATGTTTGCAAAGAAAGCTAATCTGGAGTCATGCAATGCGGACTTGCTGCAATTGCGCAACAAAACTTGCGAAGCCCGGTGATCTGACGATATGGTTCCGGCTATCGAGATGGTTCCTGTAAGAACTGCGCCGGCGCGATCCTTGCCGACGGAAATCACCGAACCTCCAGGGCGACATGGAATTTAAAGTGGCCAGTCGTCCTCGCTTCGCTCGGACGGCTCGCTATGCTCGCTCGGCCTCCTGGCTCTTTTTTTTTTAACATCCTCCAATCCACGGGGGATGTTAAAGGGTCACTAACGGAAAACATTTTTTTGCCTAAAATTAATGTCTGCAAGGTAGACAGACAGAATAGTGTAATGATTCTGTTCAAAAACAAGTAAATACCTATTAAATTCCTTCATCTATATCACCTCCGGCGTTCTAGTTTCTGTTCTCTCATTCACTTCCTGGTTTGCAGCGCTCGCTCATGTAAGAACTACATTTCCCAGTATGAATTGCGGCATGCCCAGTAATTCACACCTCCTTGAAGTCTCTAACACGTAGAAAGCGGCCTGCCGCACAGATGTAGTTCCCAGGAGGGGGCGGGGCACGTTTACTGACCACCGCAGTAAAGCCTCCCATCACGGTGGTCAGTAACAATCAGACAAGCAGGAAGTGAACAGAACAGAGAAGAAATAGAGCAACTTCTGAGCAAAAACCAACAATGAGGAAGTGAAAAGAGGAATGTCTGCAGGTAAAGGATGCTTATTATGAAAAAAAAATGTTTTCCTTTACAACTCCTTTAAGGAATGAGCCTGGATGCCGGCCGAGGTTCGGAGATTTCCTTCGGCAAGGATTGCGCCTTACAGGAACCAGGGCCGCCATCAGGGGGGTACAGGCAGTACACCTGTAAGGGGCCCGGAGGTCCCCAGGGGCCCGGATGGAAAGCCCCTTTTTTCTTTTATTTTTTATATATAAAAAAAATATTTTAATATATTTTTCTTTTATTTTTTATTAAAGGGACATTTTTTTTTTATTTTTTTTTTTAGGGGTCTGGAGGTCCCCAGGGGCCCGGAGATCCTAGGGCCCCAGATGACAACCCCCCTTTTTTTTATGAATTTTTTTTTTTTATATATATATATATATATATATATAATTATTATTATTATTATTATTATTATATATATATATATTTTTTATTAAAGGTCTCTTTATTAAAGGGCCCCTTTTTTTTTTATAAATGTTTATTTTTTTATTTTTGTTTATATATTTGTTTTTATTTATTTTTTATTAAAGGGCCCAGAGGTCCTGGATGGCAACCCCCCTTTTTTTTATAAATGTTCATTTTATATATATTTTTTTTTTATTAAAGGGCCCAGAGGTCCCGGATGGCAACCCCCCTTTTTTTGTAATTTATTTTCTTAAAAAAAATAAAAAATAAAAAAATAAATATATATATATATATATATATATATATATATATTTATTTATTTATTTAAGGGCCCAGAGGTCCCCAGGGGGCAACCCCCCCTTTTAAAAATAAATACATTTAAATATATATTTTTTCTTTCTATTTTTTTTCTTTTTATTAAAGGGCCCATAGGTCCCAAGTGTCTAAGGGGCCCCATAATTCCTGATGGCGGCCCTGACAGGAACCATCTCGATAGAGGAACCATACCGGCAAGTCTAGCAATAGGGGCAAGCCTTTGCTCCTGAAGACGTTGCAGATTGATGACGAAACGCATAGGGCAGGGCCCATACCTCTCTTAATCTCCCAATACCAATCCAGATCTCAAGAAAATAGACCCCAAATTATATATATATATATAAAAAGTCTATTTATTTGCTGCACATACAAGACAAGGCAAGACACCAACTTACAAATAAATACAAAGCACCACCAAGCTCCCAGAGATAGAACTTGCTGTTGACGTAAGATGTGAACGCAGCTGAGCCAGGAGTTGGACTCCAGTAAGGCTTTAGTCCAAGGCTTTGCAAAAAAAAAGGAGTACAGTTCAGAAGAAAACGCGACCAGTTTGCGGTTTTAGCTGCTACAATTGGATATATAAAACACTACCATTGCGAGATATTATGTAGATGTATAGGAGGTTATAAAACATTCATTTAAGAACAGGTAACGCCTTCTCTCGTCTTCTCAAAAGACCTTTTTTTTTTCCCCCCCGCACATTAAGACATTGGTTGTGTAAGATTCCATCTGCAAATGAAAATGAACCCTGAAGTCCCGAGCACCGTGCAACAAAGCCCACCCCTGAGGAAAGAGTTTCAGCTCCTGCTGCAGTATGGAAGATTGTGTACTATACAGCCGCGACACTTTCCCTTCATCGCCATTCAAGACCAGCTGATCGAGCCAAATGATGACATACAAGGGGCTAAAGATCCGATAAAATACACTTAACCACTTCAGCCCCCGGACCATTTTGCAGCTAAAGGACCAGGCCACTTTTTTGCGATTCGCTTTAACTGACAATTGCGCGGTCGTGCGACGTGGCTCCCAAACAAAACTGACGTCCTTTTTTTCTCCCACAAATAGAGCTTTCTTTTGGTGGTATTTGATCACCTCTGCGGTTTTTATTTTTTGCGCTCTAAACAAAAATAGAGCGACAGTTTTGGAAAAAAATTCAATATTTTTTACTTTATGCTATAATATATATCCCCCAAAAATATATATAAAAAAAAATACGTTTTTTTTCCCTCAGTTTAGGCCGATACGTATTCTTCTACCTATTTTTGGTAAAAAAAATGGCAATAAGCGTTTATCGATTGGTTTGCGCAAAAGTTATAGCGTTTACAAAATAGGGGGTAGTCTTTTGCCATTTTTATTAATATATATTTTTTTTTTTTACTAGTAATGGCGGCGATCAGCGGTTTTTTTATTGTGACTGCGACATTATGGCGGACGCATCGGACACTTGACACATTTTTTTGTAATGCAATAAAATAAACGGGAGGGGGGCCGGCTGGTCCTGTAAGGGGCCCTGGGGACCATTAAGCCCCTTACAGGTGTAATGCAAAAAATAAATACATTTTAAAAAAAACGGGAGGGGGGTCAGCCGGCCCTGCAAGGGGCCCTGGGGACCATCGGGCCCCTTAAAGTGTAATGCAAAAAAATAAAATAAACAGGAGGGGGGCCGGCCGGTCCTGTAAGGGGCCCTGGGGACCATCGGGCCCCTTACAGGTGTAATGCAAAAAAATAAAATAAACAGGAGGGGGGCCGGCCGGTCCTGTAAGGGGCCCTGGGGACCATCGGGCCCCTTAAAGTGTAATGCAAAAAAATAAAATAAACAGGAGGGGGGCCGGCCGGTCCTGTAAGGGGCCCTGGGGACCATTAAGCCCCTTACAAGTGTAATGCAAAAAATAAATAAAAAAAACGGGAGGGGGGTCAGCCGGGCCTGTAAGGGGCCCTGGGGACCATTAAGCCCCTTACAAGTGTAATGCAAAAAATAAATAAATAAATAAAATAAACGTGAGGGGGGTCAGCCGGTCCTGTAAGGGGCCCTGGGGACCATCGGGCCCCTTACAGGTGTAATGCAAAAAAATAAAATTAATGGGAGGGGGGCCAACCAGGCCCCTGGGGACCATTGGGCCCCTTACAGGTGTAATGCATGTACCCCCCTGATGGCGGCCCTGACTAAGAGCATTATTAATTCCATCAAAGTCAACCTAGAACTGAAATATTACTTTTGGCTGGACCGACTCTTCAAATGAAAATAAGGTTTGGTGATATTCCTGGGAACCAGGCAGACATCTTCTGGTAAAACGGCAATCAGAGGAAAGTCACAGCTAAAGCATGGAGCGTTATTACTCTTTACTCAGGGCGCTTTCTTGCAGAACAAAAGGGACATCCTAAGGACCGACCACAGGGGTCATTGACCTTCATATACGAGTCTGTGTATAATATTATCCACTGCTGGAAAGACATATAGAGAGAGGAAACAGTACTGTTGTTACTATCAGTCATCAGAGCCGTATTGGTAGAGAAGAGATACCACCATGTTCAAGAATATATTATCCCACATTGATAGAACGCAGTGACGTTGTGTGAACTCGGTCCCTCTGAAGCCCATATTGTCAATCTGAATTTTCAGGATTTGTGAAGAAAGCACCACAACGGAGTAAGAAAGAAGAGACTGCATCACTGGTATGATGAAGGTAGGTTGTCAAACAGGTTTTGTACATCTACGAGAGAGCGGTGACATCACTGAGAATGCAGCCTATCCCTTCACTATAGACCGGTGACATCAGAGAATGCAGCCTATCCATTCACTAGAGACCGGTGACATCACTGAGAATGCAGCCTATCCCTTCACTAGAGACCGGTGACATCACTAAGAATGCAGCCTATCCCTTCACTAGAGACCGGTGACATCACTGAGAATGCAGCCTATCCATTTACTAGAGACCAGTGACATCACAGACATTGTAGCCTATCCATTTACTAGAGACCGGTGACATCAGAGAATGCAGCCAATCCCTTCACTAGAGACCAGTGACATCACTGAGAATGCAGCCTATCCATTTACTAGAGACCAGTGACATCACAGAGATTGTAGCCTATCCATTTACTAGAGACCGGTGACATCACAGAGATTGTAGCCTATCCATTCACTAGAGACCGGTGACATCACTCAGAATGCAGCCTATCCAATCACTAGAGAGCGGTGACATCACTCAGAATGCAGCCTATACATTCACTAGAGACCGGTGACATCAGAGAAGATAGCCGATCCATTTACTAGAGAGCGGTGACATCACCGAGAATGCAGCCTATCCATTCACTAGAGAGCGGTGACATCACAGAGATTGTATCCTATCCATTCACTAGAGAGCGGTGACATCACTGAGAATGCAGCCTATCCATTTACTAGAGAGCGGTGACATCATGGAGAATGCAGCCTATCCCTTCACTAGAGACCGGTGACATCACTCAGAATGCAGCCTATCCGTTCACTAGAGACCGGTGACATAAGAGAATGCAGCCTATCCATTCACTAGAGATCGGTGACATCAGAGAATGCAGCCTATCCATTCACTAGAGATCGGTGACATCAGAGAATGCAGCCTATCCATTCACTAGAGAGCGGTGACATCAGAGAAGGCAGCCTATCCATTCACTAGAGACCAGTGACATCACAGTGAATGTATCCAATCACTAGAGACTGGTGACATCACTCAGAATGCAGCCTTTTCATTCACTAGAGACCAGTGACATCACAGAGATTGTAGCCTATCCGTTTACTAGAGAGCGATGACATCACTGAGAATGCGGCCTATCCAATCACTAGAGACCGGTGACATCACTCAGAATGCAGCCTATCCAATCACTAGAGACCGGTGACATCAGAGAATGCAGCCTATCCCTTCACTAGAGACCGGTGACATCAGAGAATGCAGCCTATCCCTTCACTAGAGACCGGTGACATCACTCAGAATGCAGCCTATCCAATCACTAGAGAGTGGTGACATCACTGAGAATGTAGCCTATCCAATCACTAGAGAGTGGTGACATCACTGAGAATGCAGCCTATCCATTCACTAGAGAGCGGTGACATCACTCAGAATGCAGCCTATACATTCACTAGAGACCGGTGACATCAGAGAAGATAGCCGATCCATTTACTAGAGAGCGGTGACATCACCGAGAATGCAGCCTATCCAATCACTGGAGAGCGGTGACATCACAGAGATTGTATCCTATCCATTCACTAGAGACCGGTGACATCAGAGAATGTATCCTATCCAATCACTGGAGAGCGGTGACATCACTGAGAATGCAGCCTATCCATTCACTAGAGATCGGTGACATCAGAAAATGCAGCCTATCCATTCACTAGAAACCAGTGACATCACTGAGAATGCAGCCTGTCCAATCACTGGAGAGCGGTGACATCACTGAGTCTTATTTCTGCACTTTTTGTATTATCCTGGTTTGTAGATTTACCAGCAATGCCCAAAGCCTAGTGAGGTCAGCATAGAAAGAGAAGGAAAAGGCCGTTTAATATTCATACATCAGCTTGCAGGAAACTGCCAGGTAATTTATTCAGTTGCACAGAACATTGTGAAATAATATTTTATAAATATAAAGAGAATCATTGAATACTTGCATTACACGGGACATAAAGCCGCGGGGACTGAATTCATACACAGTTTATACAGCAACTCATCCGGGACCCGCGCCGAGCATGCGGCACCGGATCCCTCTGATGTTAATGACAAAAATAAAAAAAAGACAAAAAGGGAAAAAAAAAATCCTCCCCGGAAAATAAGAAAAACGCACAGAACACACGCACTTATTCACACGTCACAAAGCGGCCATATCTTGGTTTTCACGTAAGACGCCATTACTTTTGGTTTGGAAAAGATTTTTGCTGACTCTGGAGCTTTTCAGATTTTGGCTTAAAACCTAAAAGGAGCACCAATGACTTGTATGCGCCGTGTGGTATTTGCA
The DNA here is from genome assembly GCF_905171775.1 of Rana temporaria. NCBI lineage: Eukaryota > Metazoa > Chordata > Amphibia > Anura > Ranidae > Rana > Rana temporaria. The sequence goes on along the minus strand of NC_053501.1, from coordinate 4,166,764 downwards.
CCACATAAAAGTACACTTCAGGCCTTATTTATCAAGGCGCCTGTAGATAAAACATCATCTTGTTGCTCGTGTGGCATTGCCCCCACCCCCCCCCCCCGGGTTTTCTCTTCCCAATACAGTACTGAAGTCGTCAAAAGGAAGAACCCGACGTTCTTTAGACACCAACGAGGCGGAATATTGTTTTCGGTGTCCGCCACGGATTCCCCATAAAGTGCAGAAAACGAACAAGAGGCTTCATAAGTAAAATCGGGGGCCACTGATGAGTAAGTGCAATGAGAATTTTTTTTCTTAATCGAAGGGGTTGTTGCCCATAGCAACCAGGTGCTCCCCTTCCCTCTCCTATAATGAACTGGAGAAGGAAAAAAAACAACTGGTTGCTCACGGCCAGGGCCGCCATCAGAAATGTTGGGGCCCCTTAGAGGCGGTTCACACTGGGGCGGCACGACTTCGGGGGCGACTCGGCAAGGCGACCTGGAGACGACTTCAGAGGCGACTTGCAAAATTACTTTTGTAGTAAAATTACTTTTGTATGTAAGTCGCCCCCTTTGGGCTCAATGCAAGTCACCCCCGAAGTCCTACAAGAACCTTTTTTTAAGTCGGAGCGACTTGCGTCGCTCCTATTAGAACGGTTCTATTGACTACAATGGGACGCGACTTGTCAGGCGGCTGAGTCGCCTGACGAGTCGCCCCAGTGTGAACCGGCTCTTACACAGCTTCAGGCATGGGCCCCCTGGAGCAGAGAGCCGGGGGGGGGTTTAGTGCTGCCACTAATTGAGAAGCGGGGGGGCATAAATTGAGTAGCGGGGGGTGCCACGAATTGGGGGGTTGCCCTGGGGAGCTCTGAGCCCTTACAAAAAAAAATAAAAATTTTAAAAATATATATTAAAACAATTATAAAACACAAAAAACAAGGGGGGTAGCCATCCGGGCCCCTGGGGACCTCTGGGCCCTTTAATAAAAAGAAAATAAAAAAAAATATATATAAAAAAAAAAAACATTTAAAAAAAGTTTATAGAAAAAAAAAAAGGGTCGGGGGGTTGCCCGGGGACCTCTGGGCCCTTTAATAAAAACAAAAATAGTTTTAAAAAAATATATATATAAAAAAAAAAAAAAAGGGGGAGGTTGCCATCCGGTGCCCTGGGGACCTCTGGGCCCTTTAATAATAATAATAAAAAAAAATTATATATATATATATATATATATATATATATATATATATATATATAAAATGTTATAAAAAAAGGGGGGTTGCCATCCGGGGGCCCTGGGGACCTCCAGGCCCCTGGTCCCTTTAATAAAAAAAAAAAAAAAAAGAAAAAAAAAAATTAAAAAAAATTATAATAAAAAAAAAAAGGGGGGTTGCCATCCGGGGCCCTGGGGATCTCCGGGCCCCTTACAAAAAAAAAAAAGGGGGTTGCTATCCGGGCCCCTGGGTGGGGACTTGCGGGCCCCTTACAGGTGTACTTGCCTGCACCCCCCTGATGGCGGCCCTGCTCACGGCAATAAAAACAGCTAGTTCCACCCTTTAGAGAAATAAAGCATACTGCACTCCTTTCCATAAGTAGACCCCAATGTAATATGTGAGAAGCCACACTTGTAAACCCCACAGCATTTCGGTAATAATCCAGAAGGAGAATTGCCAATATAGCCCTTACTGTGCCACACTCGGATCATAAAGTAGTTCTACTATAGTCCTTGTACCCGTTTACCCCCAACTCCCCCCCCCCCCAGACTATCAACTGCCAAACTGTATCGCTTACAAACTGTAAATATACACAGAGGAAGAAAGCCTGCGATATATATTCCCACCAACCGCCCATCTGAAGCAGTTGGAAAAGGTAGAGAAGCAGCCATATCTATCCAAAGACATTCAAAAGGTCGTTATTCATAAAATGTCAAACCATCATATGTGTTTGGTGTCATCACTGATCACATGGGCAGCACCGTGGCATTTGCAGATCAAAGATGGCGGCTTCCTTGGCTGAAAAGGATAAGAGGGGTTTAGTTCCGCTTTAAAGTAGAACTATAAAACCAACCCTTTTTTTTTTTATTTTCATTTTGGATAGAGGAAGGGAGGGGTTCTAACTCTTGCCGGATTCGTGTTTTTTTTTCGCCATCTGTCCCATTGCAGAGATTTCCTTTCATTTTCTGTCTTATAAACCAACAGGAAGTGAGTGGAAATCATGGCAAATCGGGGTCATTCCCCCCAGGTCACCAGAACTAGTGTTTGGCTAAACTCATCATTGAACCCTGCGGACTTATGCCGCGTACACGCGCTCGGAATTTCTGACAACAAACGTTCGATCGGAGCTTTTGGTCGGAAATTCAGACCGTGGACCATTGGACATCGGAATTTCCGACAACACACGGAAATGTTGTCAGAAATTGCGAACGTCAAGAACGCAGTCACGTTACAGCGCGTACGACGGCACAACAAAACGGAAGTTCCATAGCAAGTGCGCCACCCTACTGCACGTACGACGGCACAACAAAACGGAAGTTCCATAGCAAATGCGCCACCCTACAGCACGTACGATGGCACAACAAAACGGAAGTTCCATAGCAAGTGCGCCACCCTTTGGGCTCCTTCTGCCAATCTCGTGTTTAGTAGAAGTTTTGTGGGAGACGATTCGCGTTTTTCAGCCTCGTGCTTTTCAGTCCGTTACAGCGTGACGAATGTGCGATTTCCATTACGAACGCTAGTTTTTACCAGGCCGAGCGCTCCCGTCTCGTACTTAATTCAGAGCATGCGTGGAATTTTGTGCGTCGGCATTGTCCACACACGGAACGGAATTTACGAGAAAGGATTTTGTTGTCGGGAAAATTTGAGAATCGTGTGTGGACAATGCCGACGCACAAAATTCCACGCATGCTCTGAATCAAGTACGAGACGGGAGCGCTCGGCCTGGTAAAAACTAGCGTTGGTAAGGGAGATCGCACATTCGTCACGCTGTAACGGACTGGAAAGCACGAGGCTGAAAAACGCGAATCGTCTCCCACGAAACTTCTACTAAACGCGAGATTGGCAGAAGGAGCCCAAAGGGTGGCGCCCTTGCTATGGAACTTCCGTTTTGTTGTGCCGTCGTACGTGCTGTAGGGTGGCGCTCTTGCTATGGAACCTCCGTTTTGTTGTGCCGTCGTACGCGCTGTAACGTGACCGCGTTCTTGACGTTCGCAATTTCCGACAACATTTGTGCGGCCGTGTGTATGCAGCACAAGTTTGACCCAAAATCCTTTCGGAAATGTATCCACGGTTTTGTTGTCGGAATGTCCGATCGTGTGTAGGCGGCATAAGACTGGGATGCCATTAAAGTTAATGCGTGTGTAAAGGCCGGCGTCCCAATACTTTTGGTAATATAGTGTAGGCTTTTATGGAGTTGAGTTTAGGCGCTTTGGCAAAAAAAAAAAAAGCTCCTAGAGTCAAGTTTAGGGGCGGTAGTGTACATGACGCCCAACAGGTTTGAACCCTTCCTCATTCTATGCTATAAAGTTTCGGCTACAGAAGACTTTTAAAGTCACATTAGCCTTCCATTTGACTAAATTAGTTGTCATTAGTTGACCATGCTAAAAGAAAAGGGTCTAAAATGAGAGTAGCCCTCAGGAGACCTGCCTGCAGAGGCGGCTCTTTAATTAGGCGGTCACCTAAGGCTTCGCAGTCACAGGGGCCTCGCGGCCTCCTAACTTGCCCAATGCATTACTCCAATTTTAAGGGACAGGGGACCTTAACGCTGCTGTGCTCAGGCAGCGTTAAGAGCCAAGCATCTCTAACAACCAGTGAATATCGGTGACACCACCCCTTGTGACGTCAACGACCCAGCATGCCCTCAGTCAATGACATCACAAGGGGGCGGGTTCACCAGGTGACATCACTTGGGTGGCCCCCGCCCCATAATGTTATTAAAAGCAGGATCCGTTGGCCACCTTGTTAAAGGAGGCTTTCAGATTCCGATAAGCCCCCTGCCCGCAGACCCCCAAAACCAACGGCCAGGGTTGTGGGGAAGAGGCTCTTGTCCTTTAATTATTTTTTTCCATCATGGGCGTGAGTGGGGGGGCCCCATGTCAAGGTTTGCCTAAGGCCTCACAAAGCCTAGGAGCCGCCTCTGCCTGCCTGTGTCCTACTGACCTGTTTGTACTTTAGTCTCCTCCTCGCTGGTTGGTGCGATAACACCACAAAAAAGGGCACAGTGGTTGTCAAAGTCCTAGATATACAGAAGGGCAATCCTACATCCAGACCTGTCCAAATATAACAAAATAATTCCGTATTTCAAAATAAACTCCTTTGAAGCTAAAGATATAAGTCTGTATACATAGATATATATATATATTGAATCTGTTCACATACAAAATAACGAGCATGCGGTACACTGTATGGAAATATAAACTGCAAAGCGGTACAAAAATAAAATGTCATCTAGGTTCCGTTTATATTTTCCCCATTGCTAGAGTCACATCTTCACTCGCACCACTAGATTAATATTCATTGGCCACTATATATATATATAAAAACTAAGGGCCGGATTCAGATACATTGGTGTATCTCTCCGCGCGGCGTAACGTATCTCAGATACGTTACGCCGCCGTAATTTAGGGCGCAAGTTCCATATTCAGAAAGAACTTGCGCCCTAACGTATCTGGTCCGGCGTAAGCCCGCGTAATTCAAATGTGGATGATGTGGGCGTGTTTTATTTAAATTCGCTGTGACCCCACGTATTTGACGTATTTTACGAACGGCACATGCGCCGTTTGTGAAAAAATCCCAGTGCGCATGCTCGAAATTCCGCCGCAAATCGTCATTGCTTTCGACGTGAACGTAAATTACGTCCAGCCCTATTCGCGAACGACTTACGCAAACGACGTAAAATTTTCAAAATTTGACGCGGGAACGACGTCCATACTTAACATAGGATACGCCTCATATAGCAGGGGTAACTTTACGCCGGAAAAAGCCTAACGTAAACAACGTAAAAAATTGCGCCGGGCGGACGTACGTTTCTGAATCGGCGTAACTACCTAATTTGCATATTCCTTGCGGAAATATACGGAAGCGCCACCTAGCGGCCAGCGTAAATATGCAGCCTAAGATACGACGGTGAAAGACACTTACGCCGGTCGGATCTTAGGGAAATCTATGCGTAACTGATTCTATGAATCAGGCGCATAGATACGACCTCCCGCACTCAGAGATACGACGGCGTATCCGGAGATACGCCGTCGTAACTTCATTGTGAATCCAGCCCTAAAAGTGCAAGTTCACCTTTGCATCTGAAAAAACAAATGGAGAAACGCGTTGTTCAGAGATGTACATCCTACCTTTCTATACGACTTTCTTACCTACGCTTTTTTTCATTTGATACATGTTTAATTTAAAGCGCAACTCCACTTTTATAATATAAAATAATATATATTCCTTTCTGGGTGATCTATTGTTTAACCACTTAAGACCCGGATCAAAATGCAGGTAAAGGACCCGGCCAGTTTTTGCGATTCGGCACTGCGCCGCTTTAACTGACAATTGCGCGGTCGTGTGACGTGGCTCCCAAACAAAATTGGCGTCCTTTTTTCCCCCACAAATAGAGCTTTATTTTGGTGGTATTTGATCACCTCTGCGGTTTTTTATTTTTTGCGCTATAAACAAAAATAGAGCGACAATTTTAAAAAAAATGCAATATTTTTTACTTTTTGCTATAATAAATATCCCCAAAAATATAAAAAAAAAAACTTTTTTTTTCCCTCAGTTTAGGCCGATACGTATTGTTCTATATATTTTTGGTAAAAAAAAAAAAATCGCAATAAGCGTTTATCGATTGGTTTGCGCAAAATTTATAGTGTTTACAAAATAGGGAAAAGTTTTATGGCATTTTTATTAAAAAACATTTTTTTTACTACTAATGGCGGCAATCATCGATTTTTTTCGTGACTGCGACATTATGGCGGACACATCAGACAATTTTGACACATTTTTGGGACAATTGTAATTTTCACAGCAAAAAAATGCTATAAAAATGCATTGTTTACTGTGAACTTGACAATGGCAGTTTGGGAGTTAACCACTAGGGGGCGCTGAAGGGGTTAAGTGTGACCTCATATGTGTTTCTAACTGTAGGGGGGCGGGGCTGGACGTGTGACATCATTGATCGTCTTTCCCTATATCAGGGAACACAGGATCGATGACGGCGCCATAGTGAAGAACGGGGAAGGCGTGTTTACACATGGCTCTCCCCGTTCTTCAGCTCCGGGGACCGATCGCGGGACTCCAGCGGCGATCGTGTCCGCGAGTCCCGCAGAGCTTCGGGCCGGGGCGCGCGCCCGTGACTCACGGCTGGGCACTTAAAGAGGACGTACAGGTACGTGCTTGTGCCCAGCCGTGCCATTCTGCCGACGTATATGTGCAGGAGGCGGTCCTTAAGTGGTTAAGCACTGTTTGATAGTGTGAAACGCGTCGGCTCTTCTGTCCGTTATGCTGTGGCATGTATTTTTGATTCTATTTTTTGAATAAAAGGCACTTTTTGGAGTGCGGCTGTCCAGAACTTCCTACTATCTCATTGCTATATATGCCAGGGGTCTCCAAACTTTCTAAACAAAGGGCCGGTTTATTGTCCTTCAGACTTTAGGAGGGCCGGAGTAAGGACAGTGGGAGTGGAAAATGTCCTGATGTCCAGCTGGAGTAAACAATGCCCTATATTTGGTGTCAGTGGGAAGGCTAGTGCCCCATTGTTGGTGCCAATGAAAGGATGTGTGCCCCATCGTTGGTGCCAATGAAAGGATGTGTGCCCCATCGTTGGTGCCAATGAAAGGATGTGTGCCCCATCATTGATGTCTGCAGGAGGAGTTGTGCCCTTTCATTGGTGTCAGTGAGAGGAATTGAGTGCCCTATTGTTGGTGTCAGTCGATGGGATGATTCCCCAAGGGCCGGATAAGGGCTAGCAAAGGGCCACATCCGGCCCCAGGGCCACAGTTTGGAGACCACTGCTATACGCATTGCCAGCGCCTGTGGCTTCTAAACTGGAGGAGAGGTTTTACCTCCGTCTGACCTACCTGGAGCGGCGATATCCCTTTCCCTGGGTGATCTCTGTACATTGAAGGGATTTTAACAAACTCTGTTGCAGATTCCTACCTTTAGTTATTTCGGAGAAATGGCCGTTTGTTTGTCTGTGTCCATGTACTCGGTAAATCTGTATGGGAGCGACTTTATAATGATCAATCAGCTGCTGCACCTGCAGGGCTCTCACGAGGAACCTTGCAGGCGTTGCATCCCTTTAGACGTGATTTCTCCCATTGGGAATATCTCACCAAAAATGATATTTTTGTTGCAGGAGATGCTCAAAATCAAATTTGTATCGTAGTGCAGACTTTTGGGATAATCAGCGAGCCACATAAGCAGGAAATTACGTACCTGGAGGGGGGCGTTCTGTACACCATCTGTGTCAGGGGCGGACCGACAACTCATGGGGCCCCCGGGCAATAGGAGATTATTGGGCCCCTGGGCAATAGGAGATTATTGGGCCCCTGGGCAATAGATTATGGGGCCACACAGTATACACACACACACAGTGTATATACACACACACACACAGTATACATACACACACAGACACACAGTATACACACACACCCAGACACACAGTATACACACACACAGTATACATACACACCCAGACACACAGTATACACACACACACACACAGTATACAGACACACAGTATACATACCACACAGTATACATACACACCCAGACACACAGTATACACACAGACACACACCCAGACACACAGTATACACACACACACACACACACAGTATACATACACACACAGTATACAGACACACACAGTATACAGACACACCCAGACACACAGTAAACACACCACACAGTATACACAGACACACAGTATACACAGACACACAGTATACACACACACACAGTATACACACACACACACAGTATACACACACACACACACACACATAGACACACAGTATACAGACACACAGTATACATACACACACAGACACACAGTATACACACACACACACACAGTATACAGACACACAGTATACATACCACACAGTATACATACACACCCAGACACACAGTATACACACAGACACACAGTATACACACACCCAGACACACAGTATACACACACACACACACACACACACACAGTATACATACACACACAGTATACAGACACACACAGTATACAGACACACCCAGACACACAGTAAACACACCACACAGTATACACAGACACACAGTATACACAGACACACAGTATACACACACAGTATACACACACACACAGTATACACACACACACAGTATACACAGACACACAGTATACAGACACACAGTATACATACACACAGACACACAGTATACAGACACACAGTATACACACACTGAAAATGTACTGGAGAGGCGGGGCAGCTATAATCTTGGGATTAAAAAAAAAAAAGATTTTTACATACTGTCCCCCTAGTGGCATGGGGCCCTCAGGCAGTGCCCAAGAGCCCGAATTGTCAGTCTGCCCCTGATCTGTGTACAGAACACCTCAGAGGCTATGGGGGGCATGTGGCAAGGAAGAGGGGCCCAGAGCACTGGCGGGGACCCGAGAAGAGGAGGATCTGTGTAAAAAAAAAATGCAAGTTGTAGCTTTTATTCACTATCTGCATGGAGTTTGCCTGTTCTTGCATAGCTCCTCCGGGGTACTATGGTTCCTCCCACTCTCCAAAGTCATACTGGTAGGTTAACTGGGTTGTGTCTAAATGGGCTCTAGTATGTGTGTGCATGTATGTAGGATAGGGGCCTTAGATTGTAAGCTCCTTGGGGGCAGTATGTAAAACAGCGCATACATTTTCGGCGCTATGTAAACGCCAGTGATAAATATTTAGCACCACGAACACCTCCAATAGGAGGCTTTACACATCTGCCAATGTAAAAAGTGCTGACATCGGAGTTTTTGCCAATTAAAGGATATTTACCCGGCGATAAAACGTACAAACCGATAGATAAATAAGACAAAATGGTCCTCCTGGAGGATAACTGCCCACGTTTTGCGTTTTAGTCGCCAAGTCTTTGAAATGGATTTCCTCTGTTCTGCTAGAGATAAGCTTAGAGCATGGGTGCCCAACCTGCGGCCCTCCAGCTGTTTGCGGAACTACAAGTCCCATGAGGCATTGTAAAACTCTGACATTCACAGACATGACTCGCCATGATGGGAATTGTAGTTCCTGAACAGCTGGAGTGCCGTAGTTTGAAGACCCCCTGGCTTAGAGCATGGGTGCGCAACCTGCGGCCCTCCAGCTGTCGTGGAACTACAATTCTCATCATGCCTCCGCCTTTGAGAGTCATGCTTCTATCAGCGACATTGCAATGCCTCATGGGACTTGTGTGTTGCACAACAGCTGAAGGGCGGCAGGTTGAGCACCCATGGCTTAGGGAGCAAGGGTAGGCAACCTGGCGGCCCTCCAGCTGTTGCAGAACTACAAGTCCCATCATGCTTCTGGGAGTAATTATAACTGCCAGCCCTTGCAATGCCTCATGGGAAATGTAGTTCCACAACAACTGGAGGGCCCCAGGTTGAGCACCCCTGGCTAAGAGGCACCAGAGCACATCCCTGTACTCCCGATCATTCACTACCAGTTACAGACAAGAGCTGGAGATGCAGCTTAAAACCTAAAAATAAATATACAATGTATTATGCTTTATTACTCACCCAATAAAGACTTTGTGAAAAAAAAAAAAAAAAAAAATGTATATACATAAAAAAATAGAAGACGATGCAAAACACCTTTTGTTTTGGAATATGCTGTAAACAAAATATAATATTGCAAAGTCGCTGTGTTTCCCTAGGTACACCCCATTCATTGTGCTCCTGATTTACTTATCATTCAATGGATTTCTCCCCTCCCCCACCCGAGGTCCCTTTAAATCCTCTGTGGTTCTCCAGCATTCATTAACAGTGGTCTGGAGTTTAAAGCATACGTGCCCATTTTCCATGTCTTCCCTCTAAAAAAAAACACTGCCAAGGATGGCAAAATACCCATCCATCTACCAAAAAGTGGGCAGAACTTGGAGTAATGAGGGTGTGGCTGCCAAGTGAGAGGCCCTTGTATTTTAGGTCCTCCTTAAATTAATTACACCCATGCTACTCAGCCATTTATCAAACACTTCTACAATCCTGAACTCCCACCTCGCTGGTGCTTCCTCCTCCAGTGTCCATTTCTCCAATAAGCCATTTAGCAAGGTTATGGAGCCGTCTCTACGGAATGTTCTCAGAGGTCTATGGAAAAAAAGCAAAATGGCAGCACTTGGGACAACCAATAGACTATTAGGCCCCATGAGATCAGCTACAGGAAGCGGACAGAACTTTAGGAGTAATCAGGAGGTGGGGGGTCTTCAAACTAAAGTAGATTTTGTATTTTAGATCCACCTTAAATCAATTACACCCATGCTACTAGGGTTTTATGGCGGTATTCATTCATTTACTCCAGCTTGCAGGTGCTTACTCCTTCATGGTCTTTTTCTCCAATAAGGTCCTAGAGCTGTGTCTACTGAATGTTTTTCGAGGTTTTTAGCCGCTTCATGGCAGCAAGCAAAATGGCAGCACTTGGGACCACCAAAGGACCATTTGTCTCCATGAGATCAGCTACAGGAAGTGGGCAGAACTTGGAGTAATCAGGGGGTGGCTGCCAAGTAAGAGGCCCTTGTAGAAGTGTTTTGATAAATGGGTGAGTAGCATGGGTAAAATTTAAGGAGGACCTAAAATACAAGGGCCTCTTACTTGGCAGTCACCCCCTGATTACTCCAAGTTCTGCCCACTTCCTGTAGCTGATCTCACGGAGACTAATAGTCCTTTAGTTGTCCAAAGTGCTGCCATTTTGCTTATTGCCATAAAACTCTGAGAACATTCTGTAGACACGGCTCCAGGACCAAGATAAATGGTTTATTGGACCCTGGAGGAGTAAGCACCAGCGGGGACCCTGGAGGAGTAAGCACCAGCGGGGTGGGAGTTCAGGATTGTAGAAGTGTTTTGATAAATGGGTGAGTAGCATGGGTGAAATTTAAGGAGGACCTAAAATACAAGGGCCTCTTACTTGGCAGCCACCCCCTGATTACTCCAAGTTCTGCCCACTTCCTGTAGCTGATCTCATGGAGACTAATAGTCCTTTGGTGGTCCCAAGTGCTGCCATTTTGCTTGTTGCCATGAAGGAGCTATAAACCGCGAAGAACATTAAGTAGACACAGCTCTAGGACCTTGCTAAATGGTTTATTGAAGAAATAGACCCTAAAGGAGTAAGCACCTGCAAGCTGGAGTAAATGAGTAAATATGGGCATGAAACCCTAGTAGCATGGGTGTAATTAACTTAAGGTGGACTTAAAATACAAGGTCCACTTTAGTTTGCAGACCCCCACCTCCATCTTAAAGCGGAGTTCCACCCAAAAGTGGAACTTCCACTTTAAGCACTCCTCACCTCATGACATGCCATTTTTTTTTGGGGGGGGTGTACCCTCTTTTTAGTGGGACTTCCTGTCCCACTTCCTCCTTCCGGCCGCCTAGGTGACTCCTCCTCTCGCCCTAGGCTACCCCTGCTTGCCAGTGATCTTCTGGGACACAACTCAGGTCCCAGAAGATCGGCTGGCCAATAGGAGAGTGCAGCGTGACTCGTGCATGCCCAGCCTCGAAGCCGTAAGCTGTCACGGCCAGGTGCCCACAGTTACGATGGCGGCTCCGAGCAGAGGAGGGCGGAGAGGAGTGAGCCTCCGGGCGGCCGCATCGCTGGACCGCGGGGCAGGTAAGTGTCAGTTTATTAAAAGTCAGTAGCTATACTTTTTGTATCTGCTGAATTTTAATAAACTAAAACACGGGTGGAGCTCTGCTTTAAGTTAATTACACCCATGCTACTAGGGTTTCATGCCCATATTTACTCAAGCTTGCAGGTGCTTACTCCTTCAGAGTCTATTTCTTCAATAAACCATTTAGCAAGGTCCCTAGAGCTGTGTCTACTTAATGTTCTTTGAGGTTTATAGCTTCTTCATGGCAACAAGCAAAATGGCAGCACTTGGGACCACCAACGGACTCCATGAGATCAGCTACAGGAAGTGGGCAGAACTTGGAGTAATGAGGGGGTGGCTGCCAAGTAAGAGGCCCTTGTATTTTAGGTCCTCCTTAAATTTCACCCATGCCACTTACCCATTTATCAAAACACTTCTACAATCCTGAACTCCCACCTCGCTGGTGCTTACTCCTCCAGGGTCCAATAAACCATTTATCTGGGTCCTGGAGCCGTGTCTACAGAATGTTCTCAGAGTTTTATTGCAATAAGCAAAATGGCAGCACTTTGGACAACTAAAGGACTATTAAAAAAAAAACACAAGTGAACCAAACAGATAATTACAACGTAAACTGATGACCCTTTCTGGCCTTACTTACAAGATGAAGTTTAGAAGAGATGAAATGCAATATCACACATGGAAGGTGAATGACTTGAATGCAGAGTGAGAAACTTCATTTGAATTTATTGAGAACCTGACAGTTCAACAGACAGATGCCCTAGTTTAGGGTGATATGGCGAAAGGCAATGATGCACAGCATCGAAGAATGACCTTAAAAATGTAATAACTGGTAATCGTGTCATAAACCTACGACATCATGGAGCTGCTTTACATTTCAAAAGTGAAATATTCCGACCAGAGATGAGCCAACCCATTCAGGAATCAGGCGAGCGGCTCCACCGGATCACGATCGGCAACGGCCTGCGTTATTATACGGCGCGATTCTCCGCAGATCGGCCAAAACCCGGGGTGCAAATATTCAAATTTACTCGGCAACAGCCGAAATCCCAAGATTGTTGGATCGATTGGCTCATCTCTAATTGCGACAGATGAATCGCTGTAGTAGCTGCAACCAATCCGCTACTTTTTAGGGATGTTTTTCCATAATCACCAGCAGAAAATGAAAAAAATAAAAAATAAAATTAAAATGACATCATGTTAAATAATAAAGGGAAAATTGGTAGTCATGAAACTAGGTGGGTTTTTGTGATGGATGGACGAAAAGTGGGACTAAATATGGAGATGACCCCCTAGTTGTATAAACCGTTAGAACTGCCATTTAAGGCCAATTAAATATAAAACCACAAAAGTTTTTTTTATAACCGTCAAATGTGTAAAAGCTCCAGTGTCCAATCAGAACATGAGTTATTTGACATATATTGAAACCCAATTTCCCCATAAGGAGAATGTGGCGGAATGTCCTTCATTGGGATAATTGACAGCTAGTCATCGTTGTGACCTAACCGTCTACCCTTCAGGATCAGAACTTCACATCAAAAATATGCGCTTTTCCAATTTGTCTATGGAACTTTTACTTGCGTTTATAGAGATTTGCGATAAATATTTTTTGGGACCTTATGGTTTCAACACCAGTGTCACCTTGATACTGGTTTAGGACAATTTTTAGTCCTCGTCGTAAGCCTAAAACGTTAAACAATAAGGTGTTTATCCCCCAAGCCACATGGGAGCGGAAAGCAAGGGAACCCCTTTCTCTTATTGCCCAAAGGCTGTGAATAGGTGCAGTATGTGTGATCATGTAGTCCAGGGGTGGCCAATCAGTGGCCCGCGGAGCCCTCTGATGCGGCACTCGACCTCCTGCTCTGGAATGGTGAGTTGGCAAGCCCAGATCGCATGTTGCCGACCCGCCATACCACAGCATCAGTGTTGTGAATGAAGCTGGTGGTAGAGGAAGAAAGCGGCTGCGGAGCAGAGCCCCATAAGCCGATGCTTCCTCTACAGCGCCGGTGATCTGTCAATATGGTTCCGGCTATCAGGATGGTTCCTGTAAGGACTGCGCAGGCGCAATCCTTGACGACGGAAATCTCCGAACTTAGGCCGGCATCCAGGGCGACGTGGAATTTGAGGAAAGTGGCCAGTCAGCCTCATGTCCTTACTTCGCTCGGACGGCTCGCTCCGCTCGCTCGGCCTCCTGGCTCTTTTTTTAACATCCTCCAATCCACGGGGATGTTAAGGAATGAGCCAGGATGCCGGCCGAGGTTCGGAGATTTCCGTCGGCAAGGTTGCGCCTGCGCAGTCCTTACAGGAACCATCTGGATAGGGGAACAATACCGAAAAGTCACCGGCTTTTGCCACAGGGGGAGTCTATAGCAAAGTTCAGCTCACCCGCAGGATAGACACAGGTGCACTACGCTGCACCCGCGGTGTGAGCAAACCACAGGACATCAGTGTGAAAGCAGTCTTAGGCCCTTTTCACAAGATCAGCCCGACCAAATGGGACCCTCAATTCACCTGTATAGAGTGACAGATGTCTGTTTACGCCCACCTACCTTCAATCCAAACAACAGAAGGGAGTTCGTACCCTTCTGTCTAGGCGGATCGGAGGGCCATAGCGTAGCCGTGACCTGTCACCTGTCATTGTGGCCCTCGACTGGTTGCCAAGTTAGTTAAGCGGCCCTCGCTCTTCAAAAGGTTGGGCACCCCTGATGTAGTCCATAAACGATCCACTGCTTCACCCTTACAAGTGAAATTATTGACAAAGCTCAGGTCTGGCAATGGGTTCAAAGCGTATCTAAACCCAAAAACAAAAAAAAAAGGAATACATTGCAACTTACTGGTCCTTTCCCTTCATCTGCAACCTGGTAGTTCTACCAACAAGGCATACACTGTCCTAGGGTGACAACGCTCACTCCTCCAATGTATCTATGGGAGCAGCCATGGTTGCCTTTCAGGCTGGACTACCAACATGTCGGCTTTTGTTCATCTCCATTACATGGGGAGATTAGTAGTTTGCAAACTAGTTTGCAGACAACATTGTTTTTTTTTTTGCTTCCGGTTCATCTGCATTTCAGGCAATATCAATGGGTATTTTATGTACTTGCTGGAAAAATGTCCTTACCATAAAAAAATAAGAAAACAAATGCAGCCAGCATAGCTAAGGTGTGGTGAGCTGCAACATATCACGTTTTTATTCTTGGGTTTAGTTATCCTTTAAATACTCTCTGATGGGGAAAATCTGGACGTGATCTAGAGATTGACGCAAAACGCAGTGGCTACATTTTGTTCTGAATAAAAAATAAAAAATAAAATCACAAAAATAGCTTTGATACTACTGGACAGATTAAAAAAAAATATATATATCCCTTTTCTGTCTGCTACCCCCTGAGCAAAAGTTGTCACAAACTATTCCCAATTCCTGTCCCCGTCGAACCCACCCCTCCCCCCCACGCCCCTTCCTTTACCCTACCCTCAGAGCAAAACAATTAAAAAAATAAATAAATTAAACCTCACAACTTAAACCTCAGTTAGCACAAGGGTGAAACTACTCTTCAATCATTCACAAATCCAACATGCTCTGTGTAACAATAAAGAGGTCAATCATTGCACAGAACGTCGCGGTCTTGTGCATCGGAGCCCCTCCCCCGGGGGGGCAGCCCTTGGTTCCTTCTGGTTTTCGGTTCCAGCGCCAAGAGGTCCACTTCCAAGTCTGGGGGGGACCTCTTGGTTTTTATTTTTTCGTTGTTGTTGTTGTCGAGACAGATTGTACAAAAACCCCAAGCTGCTCTTTCCTTATAAAAACAGCACCTGGCGCTGCCCGCTATCAAGGGTCCGGCAAGTCTGACGTATCGACTATGACTTTAATAAAAATAGTATCGTCTTTTATGTACGTCCCGTTTTCCAGCACGGTCTGAGCGACAAACACGGGGCACCCGGAGGCAATGTTCATTTCCCCGGTGGGTTTTTTGAAGCTGCTGCTGTTGGGGTCTGGCTTGAAGGCGTCGCCAAGGTGGCGGCGTGACGGTCCCTGGTCCATTAGCATGAGGCTTACTTTCTGTTTGAACGGCCAAGGAAGCAGAGAATCGTACTCTCCCCTCATGATGACGAAGAACAGCGACAAGTGAGTGTTCTTCCCCATGCCGTCCCCGTTCAGGTAGACCCTGGCGCACATCTTGTAGCCAAAGTAGCCGGTGTAGAACGGCTGACTGTACAGCGACAATGTCTTTCCCATGACGGCCTCTTGCTTCCGCCTCTTGTAATCGCGGATTTTCCAGATCAAAATGCCGTTGTAGCTTGCGGTCTCCAGGACCTGGAACCGGAGGTCCATGTCGGCCAGGCGGATGTCGTGAACGCTCAACATCTGGTCGTGTCTATTAATTTGGGTCTCCAGGACACCTAAGGGAAAAAGCCGAAAAGTTAGAGAAATATGAACATCTATTGTCCAGGGATATTAAATCTGAACTGGATGGACTTGTGTCTGATGAAGAAAGAACTCTGATGTGGACAGTGGATGTATGGGGCACGCTGATGGGGACAGTTGGTGTAAGGGGCACTCTGATGGGGACAGTTGGTGTAAGGGGCACTCTGATGGGGACAGTTAGTGTAAGGGGCACTCTGATGGGGACAGTTAGTGTAAGGGGCACTCTGATGGGGACAGTTAGTGTAAGGGGCACTCTGATGGGGACAGTTGGTGTAAGGGGCACTCTGATGGGGACAGTTGGTGTAAGGGGCACTCTGATGGGGACAGTTGGTGTAAGGGGCACTCTGATGGGGACAGTTGGTGTAAGGGGCACTCTGATGGGGACAGTTGGTGTAAGGGGCACTCTGATGGGGACAGTTGGTGTAAGGGGCTCTCTGATGGGGACAGTTGGTGTAAGGGGCTCTCTGATGGGGACAGTTGGTGTAAGGGGCTCTCTGATGGGGACAGTTGGTGTAAGGGGCTCTCTGATGGGGACAGTTGGTGTAAGGGGCTCTCTGATGGGGACAGTTGACATAAGTGGGCTCTCTGATGGGGACAGTTGACATAAGTGGGCTCTCTGATGGGGACAGTTGACATAAGTGGGCTCTCTGATGAGGACAGTTGACATAAGTGGGCTCTCTGATGGGGACAGTTGACATAAAGGGGCACTCTGATGGGGACAGTTGGTGTAAGGGGCACTCTGATGGGGACAGTTGGTGTAAGGGGCACTCTGATGGGGACAGTTGGTGTAAGGGGCTCTCTGATGGGGACAGTTGGTGTAAGGGGCTCTCTGATGGGGACAGTTGGTGTAAGGGGCTCTCTGATGGGGACAGTTGGTGTAAGGGGGCTCTCTGATGGGGACAGTTGACTTAAGGGGACTCTCTGATGGGGACAGTTGACATAAGGGGGCTCTCTGATGGGGACAGTTGACATAAGGGGGCTCTCTGATGGGGACAGCTGACATAAGGGGGCTCTCTGATGGGGACAGCTGACATAAGGGGGCTCTCTGATGGGGACAGCTGACATAAGGGGGCTCTCTGATGGGGACAGTTGACGTAAGGGGGCTCTCTGATGGGGACAGTTGATGTAAGGGGTTCTCTGAACGAACAGTTGACTTAAGGGGACTCTCTGATGGGGACAGTTGACGCAGGGGGCTCTCTGATACGGACAGTTGATTTAAGGGGACTCTCTGATGGGGACAGTTGATGTAAGGGGCTCTCTGAACAGACAGTTGACTTAAGGGGACTCTCTGATGGGGACAGTTGACTTAAGGGGACTCTCTGATGGGGACAGTTGACGCAGGGGGCTCTCTGATGGGGACAGTAGACGTAAGGGGGCTCTCTGATGGGGACAGTTGACGTAAGGGGGGCTCTCTGATGGGGACAGTTGACGCAGGGGGCTCTCTGATGGGGACAGTTGACGCAGGGGGCTCTCTGATGGGGACAGTTGACGCAGGGGGCTCTCTGATGGGGACAGTTGACGCAGGGGGCTCTCTGATGGGGACAGTTGACGCAGGGGGCTCTCTGATGGGGACAGTTGACGCAGGGGGCTCTCTGATGGGGACAGTTGACGCAGGGGGCTCTCTGATGGGGACAGTTGACGCAGGGGGCTCTCTGATGGGGACAGTTGACGCAGGGGGCTCTCTGATGGGGACAGTTGACGCAGGGGGCTCTCTGATGGGGACAGTTGACGCAGGGGGCTCTCTGATGGGGACAGTTGACGCAGGGGGCTCTCTGATGGGGACAGTTGACGTAGGGAAGTACCCCTTTAAAATACAAAGCTTTGGCTGGGGTCAGGCTCCTGGTTGTCCTTACCTGGATTCCATGCAGCAGCAGTCTTGCTTATCGTCTCCAGCTGAGCCAGACGGGCCTGTAGTGACTCCAGAGTGCTCTTTATATTATCTGCGTCTTCCCCGGTCTGCCGCAAGCTATGGATTTCCTTATCCAAGTCCTTTAGCTTTTCTGCTTGGCCTTCAATTACTCTCTGCACAGAGAAAAAAAAAATGTCAATAATAAAAACGACACGCCAACAACTAAAACAGGAAAACAAAAATAAATCCCGATGCAATTCTCCTGCAAGCCCAGATATCTGATGGCAACAAACTGCCTGGAATTAAACCCGACCCGGGAAAGGAATCGCACTTGGCCATCTCTTAGGAAGCCAGGACAAAAAGCGGAAGTTCCATTTTAGGGTGGAACTCCGCTTTAACCACTTAAGGACCGCCTCCTGCACATATACGTCGGCAGAATGGCACGGCTGGGCACAAGCACGTACCTGTACGTCCTCTTTAGGTGCCCGAAGCTCCGTGACCGCGGATCCCATCGCCGCTGGAGTCCTGCGATCGGTCCCCGGAGCTGAAGAACGGGGAGAGGTGAGTGTAAACACACCTTCCCCAATCTTCACTGTGGCGCCGTCATCGATCGTCTCTTCCCTGATATAGGGAAACACGATCAACGACGCCACACGTCCAGCCCCGCCCCCCTACAGTTAGAAACACATATGAGGTCACACTTAACCCCTTCAGCGCCCCCTAGTGGTTAACTCCCAAACTGCAATTGTCATTTTCACAGTAATCAGTGCATTTTTAATGCATTTTTTGCTGTGAAAATGACAATGGTCCCAAAAATGTGTCAAAAGTGTCCGATGTGTCCGCTGATCGCCGCCATTAGTAGTAAAAAAAAAAATTATTAATAAAAATGCAATAAAACTATCCCCTATTTTGTAAACACTATAAATTGTGCGCAAACCAATCGATAAACGCTTATTACGATATTTTTTTACCGAAAATAGGTAGAAGAATACGTATCGGCCTAAACTGAGGAAAAAAAAGGTTTTTTTTTAGATATTTTTGAGGGATATTTATTATAGCAAAAAGGAAAAAATATTGAATTTTTTTTCAAAATTGTCGCTCTATTTTTGTTTATAGCGCAAAAAATAAAAACCGCAGAGGTGATCAAATACCACCAAAAGAAAGCTCTATTTGTGGGGGAAAAAAAGACGTAAGTTTTGTTTGGGAGCCACGTCGCACGACCGCGCAATTGTCTGTTAAAGCGACACAGTGCCGAATCGCAAAAACTGTCCGGGTCCTTTACCTGCATAAAGGTCCGGGGCTTACAGTAAGTGGTTAAAGAAAACAAAAAATCACCACCCCAGGCCGGCTATGCCGTCTAGCAGGGTTGTGTAAATCTCAGGGCTGGATGGACAAATCCTTTGGCAGGTAAGGCGTGTGTCAGCTGTGTATTTAGGTTTAGGAATGAATGACCTCTGAACTCCCCATGTGATACGAAAAGTCACTTATTACAAAACGTAAAGTCACTTATGAGAAGACGCGGAGAGCCCCCCCTCCCCTCCCCCCCTGTTTGGGTCTTTTAAAAAAAAAGTATGCAAATGTTTTCACAGAAATTGTCCATTTCAACGACTTGTGAAACCGTCCTGTCAGAGTGAGAAATTTCTGCAGCTCAGACGACACAATACGGTGGCTCCCCCCCCCCGATGTGCACAGGAAACCCTCTGATGAAAGGTAGAAGAGATCTTTCCCGGCAGGTCTGATGGACATTAAAGGAGAACTCTGCCAAGAGCCGAGGAGCAAAAAGGCGACTCGAGTATAAGCCGAGGGGGGCATTTTCAACACAAAAAAAATGTGCTGAAAAACTCGGCTTATACTCAAGTATATATGGTACTTTGAGCCAGCAGAGGATTTTCAAATATCAAATACCTAAAAACGTAAATAAAACAAAAAAAAACCCCCCATAGAACAATGTAACATTCAGTAACAAAAAACTTTCATTCCTACAGCTCAGCAATTCACCTTAAACCCCCAAAGGCTCCACATTCTGCAGGGCAACTAAAGAATCACCTTTTTAAATACTGACAAGGAAGTGAATGTACGACGTATTTTTGTTTCTGGAGGAATGTAAGCTGTGGAGGAAGTAATGTACAGAAGCGCAATTTCCCTATCTGAATACCGAGAACGGCGCGTTCCTGGTCATGTAGGCAATTTAATTACAAGAGATAAAGGAGGACACTGCGCCATATCTATAGGCCACAGCAGTATATAGGGTTATAGCAGTTCTGCGGTTGTACATTGGTATAGTATGTATATAGTAGCATTGCGTGACGCAAAAAAATAAAGACGTTGAAATGGCAATAATTGTAGTAAGAACTACATCAAACCGTATGTTGTCCTTGCTTTCCAAATAACCGTTAACAGAGGGAAATCAACAGCCAACAGAAGGCATCAATGGGCAACCAACCACCAACAGTCCGCAGAGGGCAACCAATCACCAACCAACTGGTGGTCAACCAACACAGGGCAGCTGGTGGTCAACCAACACCGGGCAGCTGGTGGTCAACCAACACCGGGCAGCTGGTGGTCAACCAACACCGGGCAGCTGGTGGTCAACCAACACCGGGCAGCTGGTGGTCAACCAACACCGGGCAGCTGGTGGTCAACCAACACCGGGAAGCTGGTGGTCAACCAACACCGGGCAGCTGGTGGTCAACCAACAGAGGGCAGCTGGTGGTCAACCAACAGAGGGCAGCTGGTGGTCAACCAACAGAGGGCAGCTGGTGGTCAACCAACAGAGGGCAGCTGGTGGTCAACCAACAGAGGGCAGCTGGTGGTCAACCAACACCGGGCAGCTGGTGGTCAACCAACACCGGGCAGCTGGTGGTCAACCAACACCGGGCAGCTGGTGGTCAACCAACACCGGGCAGCTGGTGGTCAACCAACAGAGGGCAGCTGGTGGTCAACCAACAGAGGGCAGCTGGTGGTCAACCAACAGAGGGCAGCTGGTGGTCAACCAACACCGGGCAGCTGGTGGTCAACCAACAGAGGGCAGCTGGTGGTCAACCAACACCGGGCAGCTGGTGGTCAATCAACACCGGGCAGCTGGTGGTCAACCAACACCGGGCAGCTGGTGGTCAACCAACACCGGGCAGCTGGTGGTCAACCAACACCGGGCAGCTGCTGGTCAACCAACACCGGGCAGCTGCTGGTCAACCAACACCGGGCAGCTGCTGGTCAACCAACACCGGGCAGCTGCTGGTCAACCAACAGAGGGCAGCTGCTGGTCAACCAACAGAGGGCAGCTGCTGGTCAACCAACAGAGGGCAGCTGCTGGTCAACCAACAGAGGGCAGCTGCTGGTCAACCAACAGAGGGCAGCTGCTGGTCAACCAACAGAGGGCAGCTGCTGGTCAACCAACAGAGGGCAACTGGTGGTCAACCAACAGAGGGCAACTGGTGGTCAACCAACAGAGGGCAGCGAACTGCCAACAGAGGACAACCATTCACCCACAGTCAGTCAACAGAGAAAACTGTTCCCAACCAACCATCAAAAGAGGGCAACCAACTACCAACTGTTAACCAACAGTCAACCAATCACTAACCAGCTTTCTAGAGGGGCCAGGCAACTGCCAACAGAAGGCAACCAACTAACAGTCAACAAAGGGTAACCTTTTAACAACTAACCGTCAACAGAGGCCACCAACCACAAACCAACCATCAAAGAGAGGGCAACCAATTACCAACCAACCATCAAAGAGAGGGCGGCCAAACGGAGGCAACCAACCACCAACTAAGTGTTAACCAACAGTCAGCTGTGGGCAACCAATCACTAACTAATCAACAGAGGCCAGCCAGCTACCAACAGAAGGCAACCAACCAATAGCCAAGAGAGACCCACCAACTAACTGTTAACCAACAGTCAACAGAGGGCAACCAACTAATGGAGGCTTGCCAACCACCAGCAGAGGGCAACCATTAACCAACTATCAACAGAGAACAACCAATCATCAATGAAGACCAACAAACTGTCAAAGGGAAATCTGCTTTCACACAAGCATCAATGGCAAAACGATTGCTAAAGGAAAATGCATCGAATCCCGGGCACAGAAGTACGACCCCCTCAAGAGAAAGCCTTGGGGGTAGAAGCCACGTTCATGTTGCTTACCTGCAGTTGGTGGATTTTGGATTCATTGTTTCTCAGCATCTCTTTGTGTCTCTCGATCTCCACCTCAAAGTTACACATCTGTTTGTGAAGTATCTGAATACTTTTGTTCTTTTCTGAACTTTCATTCTGTAATAGGGACACCTACGGAAAATAAAACACACGACAAAGCCGGGTGAACGAGGAGCTCCATCTTCTCTCTATTGACTTGTAAAGTTGGCATTTTTACTAAAGCCTCGTACACGCGATCCAATGCTTGGCCAACCGAGCGTCTGATTTTGGACTTCAGGGCGGGTGCCTGGATCGTGTCTTGCATACCAACGGTAAACACAATTGTCGGGCAACACACACAAATGTAGCGACGCACTACGAGAAATCTCAGCTCTTGAGCTCCACCCTTTGGGCCCCTTCTGCAAATGTTTGGTGAGCCATTGATTCCGAGCATGCGTGTTTGTACCTTTGACTTTTGTGTGACGGATTGGTTTACTGACCATCAGAAAATCTGACAAACAACCGTTGTCTGACGAAAATTTACTAGCATGTCATCCAACATTTGATGGCCGAAAGTTGGACAACAATTGTCAAAAGGAGCGTACTAACGGTCAGATTTTAGGACAACAGTCTGTCAACAGACAATACCCATCCAACAATTGGATCTTGTGTACGAGGCTTAAAGGGGCTGTAAAGGTACAATTTGTTTTCCTAAATAGCTTCCTTTCCCTTAGTGCAGTCCTCCTTCACTTACCTCATCCTTCCATTTTGCTTTTAACCACTTAAGGACCGGTGCACGTCGCCAGAATGGCACGGCTGGGCACATCGACGTATATGTACGTTGCCCTTTAAGCCCAGCCTTGGGCGCGCTCCTGCGACCTGGTCCGAAGCTCCGTGACCGCGGGACCCGCGCACCCGATCACCACTGAAGTCCCCCGGTCGGTCCCCGGAGCTGAAGAACGGGGAGAGCTGTATGTAAACACACCTTCCCCGTTCTTCTCTGTGGCGGCGTCATCGATCGTGTGTTCCCTTTTCTAGGGGGAAACAATTGATGACGTCACACCTACAGCCACACCCCCCTACAGTTGTAAACACATATTAGGTCACACATAACCCCTTCAGCGCCCCCTGTGGTTAACTCCCAAACTGCAACGCTCATTTCCACAGTATACAATGCATTTTAAATGCATGTTTTGCTGTGAAAATGACAATGGTCCCAAAAATGTGTCAAAATTGTCCAAAGTGTCCGCCATAATGTCGCAGTCACGAAAAAAAAAAATCGCTGATCGCCGCCATTAGTAGTAAAAAAAAAAAAAAATTATAAAAATGCAATAAAACTATCCCCTATTTTGTAAACGCTATAAATTTTGCGCAAACCAACCGATAAACGATTATTGCGATATTTTTTTACCAAAAATAGGTAGAAGAATACGTATCGGACTAAACTGAGGAAAAAAACGTTTTTTTTATATATTTTTGGGGGATATTTATTATAGTAAAAAATATTGCATTTTTTTCAAAATCGTCACTCTATTTTTGTTTATAGCGCAAAAAATAAAAGAACGCAGAGGTGATCAAATACCACCAAAAGAAAGCTCTATTTGTGGGGGAAAAGGGACGCCAAATTTTTTTTCGGAGTCACGTCGCACGACCGCGCAATTGTCAGTTAAAGCGACTCAGTGCCAAATCGCAAAACCTGGCTGGGTCCTTTAGCTGCCTAAAGGTCCGGGTCTTAAGTGGTTAAGGGTGGCTGATATCTGTGATCACAATGGAAAACATGTCATACTGTTTACTTAAAGCAGATTTGCATCAAGGAAAAAAATAACATGAAACGACGGCAGTAAAGCAACTTCCGCGTGGTGCGTCTACTTCCTTTACAAGGCTAGTCCTCCCGAAACTGACCTTCCAATGCTTGGTAGATGTCAGAGAGATACAATTCTGGGTCTGCACACATTCTGTGCCACCTATGAGGGGCTCCCACAATCCCTACTGGACCGTTTTTTAATTTTATACTATGCAGAATATAGCTGGAACAGCGGGAACACCCAAGAGGAACAGTGCTAAGAATTCTGGTAGGAAGATCTCCTTTTTTGAAGTATTCAGGACACATAAAACACCAGAGAAAACATTGCTCTTGAATTAAAGAGCTACACCAAATGTCCAAAATTAAAGCGGTTGTATACCCAATAATTTTTTTTTTTTTGCTACACCTGAAAGGCAAAAGGCATAATGAGCTAGTATGCAAGCTAGTAAATAACAAACATATCATACTTACCTCCACTGTGCGGCTCGTTTTACACAGAGTGGCCCCGATCTTCCTCTTTTGGGGTCCCTTGGCGGCTGTCTCGGCTCCCCCCCCCCCGCAAGAGCTTTCCACCTTCATGCGAGCTTGCATGGTGGAAAGCTCTTGCGGGCACGCTCCCGTGATACAGCGGCGGCCATACCCACTGACTGCATCACGCGACCCCGTGCCCCCCCCTCTCCCGGCACGCCGCATCATTGGATGTGATTGACAGCAGCGCCAGCCAATGGCTGCGCTGCTTTCAATCCGTCCAGTGTAGCCAATCAACGGCCAGACCGAGGAGGATGACGGGACGAGCGCGGGACTTTCGAGGGGTCAGGCAAGTAAAACGGTCAGTGAAGTACAGGGGAAGGAGACATTTAGGGGCCCCGTCGGCAGGGGCGGACTAACAACTCATGGGGCCCCCGGGCAATAGAAGACTATGGGGCCCCCGGGCAATAGAAGACTATGGGGCCCCCGGGCTTACAGATGGCCACCATGCCAGGAGGCATTGCAGAGGCGGGGCAGCTAAAATCTCGGGATTTTCAATATCAGTTTCGGACATATCAGGGACAGATGTAAAAAAAAAACAAAAAAAAAACAGATTTTTACATACTGTCCCTGGTTTTATTGAGCCTGGCAACCCTGATGGGGCCCCCTAGTGGCATGGGGCCCTCGGGCAGTGCCCGAGAGCCTCAATGGTCAGCCCACCGGTACTAATTTTCATGATTGCAAGTACCGTATTTATCGGCGTATACCGCACACATTTTTCCCCTTAAAATCAGGGGAAATCATGGGTGCGCGATATACGCCGATCCGATGTCTCCGACATTGTCCGAGCCGAGCGTACTGCGCACTCGGCTAGGCTCGGCCACGCTCGTCTCTGCCCGCAGCCACGCGAGAGGAGCCGAGTGCGCAGGAAATCCGGCTCTGCACAGCGCGCCAAATTCAAACACACGACGCTGCAACCCCGGGCAAGGTGCGGATGGGCACCTCCAAAGCCGCAGACGGACGCCGGACAAGGCTCGACAGACCCTGCGCAAGGCCACAGACGGACGCCGGACAAGGCTGCCGATGGACGCCGGGCAAGACAGCAGACGGACACCGACAAGGCTGGACGGACCCTGCGCAAGGCCGCAGACGGACGCCGGACAAGGCCGCCGATGGACGCCGGGCAAGACAGCAGACGGACACCGACAAGGCTGGACGGACCCCGCGCAAGGCGGCAGCCGGACAAGGCCGCCGATGGAAGCCAGGCAAGACATACAAAATGTACGTTTTTCCCTAAACTTCCCTTCTCAGCTTGGGGTGCGCGCTATACACCGGCGCACGCGGTATATGCCGATAAATACGGTAGGTAAAATACGATTTTTCTGCAGCTCCTGAAACCTCAAAGCGAAACGCGATGGCGATATTTAATGGCATTCAAGCACATAACGGCAGAGATTTCCTTTGACGAGTAATATAATGCGAATTTAGTAATTAAAGTCTTTTGTTGGACCTTGTGGCCGTATAAATCGCATAAGCGTAGCAGGGCGATCTTCCCAGCCCAGCATGGAAAGCCCCAGCGCTGTATAGACTTCCTGGTCATCAGGGGCGGGGGAGGGGGGAGGGGGGGGGAGATACCCAACCATAGCGCCTCTAACCAAACATCTATCTCATCAAGATAAATACGACATTACAAAAAGAGAAAAAGAAATAAAACAATCAAGCAGGCAGATTCACCAGAAGAAGAACAACAAGGCCCTAGTTCCTTATTGGCTGTGGCTTGCTTGGCAAATCCTGGGATTTCCAGTGATTCATCATTAACGGGTAAAAGGAAGCAAAGAGTCGTAAGAATAAAGGGCAAGCATGGGAAATGGGACACGTGATAAACGGCGGCTATTTATCAAGACTATCAGAGGAGTCACTTTATCAGCATCAGGAGGAAGCTCACACAATGGAGCCTGATTGTATAATATATATATATATATATATCTGTGTGTATATATACACACACATACACAGTATCTTACAAAAGTGAGTACACCCCTAAGTGAAAATGTCCAAATTGGGCCCAATTAGCCATTTTCCCTCCCCCGGTGACTGGTTAGTGTTACAAGGTCTCAGGTGTGAATGTGGAGCAGGTGTGATAAATTTGGTGTTATCGCTCTCACTCTCTCATACTGGTCACTGGAAGGACAACATGGCACCTCATGGCAAAGAACTCTCTGAGGATCTGATATAAAGAATTGTGTCTCTATATAAAGATGGCCGAGGATATAAGAAGATCGCCGAGACCCTGAAACTGAGTTGGCCAAGACCATCCAGCGGTATAACAGGACGGGTTCCCCTCCCTCCGCCTCGCCATTGTCTACCAAAGAAGTTGCATGCTCAGCGTCATATCCAGAGGTTGTCTTTGGGAAATAGACGTATGAGTGCTGCCAGCATTGCTGCAGAGGTTGAAGGGATGGGGGGGGGGGGGGGGGGTCACTAGAGACCGGTGACATCACAGTGAATGTATCCTATCCACTCACTAGAGACCGGTGACATCACAGTGAATGTATCCTATCCACTCACTAGAGACCAGTGACATCACTGAGAATGTATCCTATCCACTCACTAGAGACCAGTGACATCACTGAGAATGTATCCTATCCACTCACTAGAGACCAGTGACATCACTGAGAATGTATCCTATCCACTCACTAGAGACCAGTGACATCACTGAGAATGTATCCTATCCACTCACTAGAGACCAGTGACATCACTGAGAATGTATCCTATCCACTCACTAGAGACCAGTGACATCACTGAGAATGTATCCTATCCACTCACTAGAGACCAGTGACATCACAGTGAATGTATCCTATCCACTCACTAGAGACCAGTGACATCACAGTGAATGTATCCTATCCACTCACTAGAGACCGGTGACATCACTGAGAATGTATCCTATCCACTCACTAGAGAGCGATGACATCACAGTGAATGTATCCTATCCAATCACTAGAGACCGGTGACATCACTGAGAATGTATCCTATACAATCAATAGAGATCGGTGACATCACAGTGAATGTATCCTATACAATCAATAGAGATCGGTGACATCACAGTGAATGTATCCTATCCACTCACTAGAGACCGGTGACATCACTGAGAATGTATCCTATCCACTCACTAGAGACCGGTGACATCACAGTGAATGTATCCTATCCACTCACTAGAGACTGGTGACATCACTGATAATGTATCCTATCCACTCACTAGAGACCGGTGACATCACAGTGAATGTATCCTATCCACTCACTAGAGACTGGTGACATCACTGATAATGTATCCTATCCACTCACTAGAGACCGGTGACATCACAGTGAATGTATCCTATCCACTCACTAGAGACTGGTGACATCACAGTGAATGTATCCTATCCACTCACTAGAGACCGGTGACATCACTGAGAATGTATCCTATCCACTCACTAGAGACCGGTGACATCACAGTGAATGTATCCTATCCACTCACTAGAGACCGGTGACATCACAGTGAATGTATCCTATCCACTCACTAGAGACTGGTGACATCACTGATAATGTATCCTATCCACTCACTAGAGACCGGTGACATCACAGTGAATGTATCCTATCCACTCACTAGAGACTGGTGACATCACAGTGAATGTATCCTATCCACTCACTAGAAGTATCTGCTTACCTTACTCTCCAGAAAACTACTCCATTCTTTCATTAAGTTGACATGCTGAACAGCTGAACTGGCTTCATGTGCTTTAATCTGCTGGTTCGTGCCCTAGGAAGATGAAAGGAAAGAAATAAGCAAGGACTACAAGGAGAAAAGGTTGATATATATATATATATATATACACACACAAACACACACACACACACACACACACACACAGTGAAGGAAAAAAGTATATGACCCCTTGCGGATGTTGTACATTTGCCCACTGACAAAGAAATGATCAGTCTAGAATTTTATTGGTAGTTTTATTATAACAGTGAGAGACAGAACAAAATCCCTTGTTGGCGATCACAGAGGTCAGACGTTTCTTGGAGTTGGCCTCCAGGTTCTCACACATCTCAGGAGGGATTTTGTCCTCTTTGCAGATCCTCTCCGAGTCATTAAGGTTTCCAGGCCGACGTTCGGTAACTCGAACCTTCAGCTCCCTCCACATATTTTCTATGGGATCAAGGTCTGGAGACTGGCTAGGCCACTCCAGGATATTAATGTGTTTCTTCTTGAGCCCCTCCTTTGGCGCCTTGGCCGTGAGTTTTGGGTCATTGTCATGCTGGAAGACCCGTCCACCACCCATGGCTGAGGGAAGGAGGTTCTCACCCAAGATTTGCCCCGCCCATCGTCCCTTTGATGCGGCGAAGTTGTCCTGTCCCCTCAGCATTAAAACACCCCAAAGCACAATGTTTCCGCCTCCATGTATGACGGTGGGGGATGGTGTTCTCCATGTATGACGGTGGGGGATGGTGTTCTCCATGTATAACGGTGGGGGATGGTGTTCTCCATGGATGACGGCGGGGGGGATGGTGTTCTCCATGTATGACGGCGGGGGGGATGGTGTTCTCCATGTATGACGGTGGGGGATGGTGTTCTCCATGTATGACGGTGGGGGATGGTGTTCTCCATGTATGACGGTGGGGGATGGTGTTCTCCATGTATGACGGTGGGGGATGGTGTTCTCCATGTATGACGGTGGGGGATGGTGTTCTCCATGTATGACGGTGGGGGATGGTGTTCTCCATGTAGGACGGTGGGGGATGGTGTTCTCCATGTATGACGGTGGGGGATGGTGTTCTCCATGGATGACGGTGGGGGATGGTGTTCTCCATGGATGACGGTGGGGGATGGTGTTCTCCATGTATGACGGTGGGGGATGGTGTTCTCCATGTATGACGGTGGGGGATGGTGTTCTCCATGTATGACGGTGGGGGATGGTGTTCTCCATGTATGACGGTGGGGGATGGTATTCTCCATGTATGACGGCGGGGGACGGTGTTCTCCATGGATGACGGCAGGGGACGGTGTTCTCCATGGATGACGGTGGGGGGATGGTGTTCTCCATGTAGGACGGTGGGGGGGGTGGTGTTCTCCATGTAGGACGGTGGGGGGGGGGGTGTTCTCCATGTAGGACGGTGGGGGGGATGGTGTTCTCCATGTAGGACGGTGGGGGGGATGGTGTTCTCCATGTATGACGGTGGGGGATGGTGTTCTCCATGGATGACGGTGGGGGATGGTGTTCTCCATGGATGACGGTGGGGGATGGTGTTCTCCATGTATGACGGTGGGGGATGGTGTTCTCCATGTATGACGGCGGGGGATGGTGTTCTCCATGTATGACGGCGGGGGATGGTGTTCTCCATGGATGACGGCGGGGGACGGTGTTCTCCATGGATGACGGCGGGGGACGGTGTTCTCCATGGATGACGGCAGGGGACGGTGTTCTCCATGGATGACGGCAGGGGACGGTGTTCTCCATGGATGACGGTGGGGGGATGGTGTTCTCCATGTAGGACGGTGGGGGGGATGGTGTTCTCCATGTAGGACGGTGGGGGGGGTGGTGTTCTCCATGTAGGACGGTGGGGGGGATGGTGTTCTCCATGTAGGACGGTGGGGGGGATGGTGTTCTCCATGTATGACGGTGGGGGATGGTGTTCTCCATGGATGACGGTGGGGGATGGTGTTCTCCATGGATGACGGTGGGGGATGGTGTTCTCCATGTATGACGGTGGGGGATGGTGTTCTCCATGTATGACGGCGGGGGATGGTGTTCTCCATGTATGACGGCGGGGGATGGTGTTCTCCATGTATGACGGCGGGGGATGGTGTTCTCCATGTATGACGGCGGGGGATGGTGTTCTCCATGTATGACGGCGGGGGATGGTGTTCTCCATGTATGACGGCGGGGGATGGTGTTCTCCATGTATGACGGCGGGGGATGGTGTTCTCCATGGATGACGGCGGGGGACGGTGTTCTCCATGGATGACGGCGGGGGACGGTGTTCTCCATGGATGACGGCAGGGGACGGTGTTCTCCATGGATGACGGTGGGGGGATGGTGTTCTCCATGTAGGACGGTGGGGGGGATGGTGTTCTCCATGTAGGACGGTGGGGGGGATGGTGTTCTCCATGTAGGACGGTGGGGGGGATGGTGTTCTCCATGTAGGACGGTGGGGGGGATGGTGTTCTCCATGTATGACGGTGGGGGATGGTGTTCTCCATGGATGACGGTGGGGGATGGTGTTCTCCATGGATGACGGTGGGGGATGGTGTTCTCCATGTATGACGGCGGGGGGGGAATGGTGTTCTCCATGTATGACGGTGGGGGAGGGTGTTCTCCATGGATGACGGGGGGGGATGGTGTTCTCCATGGATGACGGTGGGGGATGGTGTTCTCCATGGATGACGGTGGGGGGATGGTGTTCTCCATGTATGACGGTGGGGGATGGTGTTCTCCATGTATGACGGTGGGGGATGGTGTTCTCCATGTATGACGGTGGGGGGATGGTGTTCTCCATGGATGACGGTGGGGGGGGTGGTGTTCTCCATGGATGACGGTGGGGGGGGTGGTGTTCTCCATGTATGACGGTGGGGGGGGGGTGGTGTTCTCCGTGTATGACGGTGGGGGATGGTGTTCTCCATGTATGACGGGGGGGGGGGAATGGTGTTCTCCATGTATGACGGCGGGGGATGGTGTTCTCCATGTATGACGGTGGGGGATGGTGTTCTCCATGTATGACGGTGGGGGATGGTGTTCTCCATGTATGACGGCGGGGGATGGTGTTCTCCATGTATGACGGCGGGGGATGGTGTTCTCCATGTATGACGGCGGGGGATGGTGTTCTCCATGTATGACGGCGGGGGATGGTGTTCTCCATGTATGACGGCGGGGGATGGTGTTCTCCATGTATGACGGCGGGGGATGGTGTTCTCCATGTATGACGGCGGGGGATGGTGTTCTCCATGTATGACGGCGGGGGATGGTGTTCTCCATGTATGACGGCGGGGGATGGTGTTCTCCATGTATGACGGCGGGGGATGGTGTTCTCCATGTATGACGGCGGGGATGGTGTTCTCCATGTATGACGGCGGGGGATGGTGTTCTCCATGTATGACGGCGGGGGATGGTGTTCTCCATGTATGACGGCGGGGGATGGTGTTCTCCATGTATGACGGTGGGGGGGATGGTGTTCTCCATGTATGACGGTGGGGGATGGTGTTCTCCATGTAGGACGGTGGGGGATGGTGTTCTCCATGGGTGACGGTGGGGGATGGTGTTCTCCATGTATGACGGCGGGGGATGGTGTTCTCCATGTATGACGGTGGGGGGGATGGTGTTCTCCATGTATGACGGTGGGGGATGGTGTTCTCCATGTAGGACGGTGGGGGATGGTGTTCTCCATGGGTGACGGTGGGGGATGGTGTTCTCCATGTATGACGGCGGGGGATGGTGTTCTCCATGTATGACGGCGGGGGATGGTGTTCTCCATGTATGACGGCGGGGGATGGTGTTCTCCATGTATGACGGTGGGTGATGGCGTTCTCCATGTATGACGGTGGGGGATGGTGTTCTCCATGTATGACGGTGGGGGATGGTGTTCTCCATGTATGACGGTGGAGGGACGGTGTTCTCCATGTATGACGGTGGGGGATGGTGTTCTCCATGTATGACGGTGGGGGGGATGGTGTTCTCCATGTATGACGGCGGGGGATGGTGTTTTTCAAAATTGTCACTCTATTTTTGTTTATAGCGCAACAAATAAAAACCGCAGAGGTGATCAAATACCACCAAAAGAAAGCTCCATTTGTGGGGGAAAAAAGACGCCAATTTTGTTTGGGAGCCACGTCGCACGACCGCGCAATTGTCAGTTAAAGCGACGCAGTGCCGAATCGCAAAAAAGGGGCCCAGTCTTTGGCCAGCCAAATCGTCCGGGGCTGAAGTGGTTAAGAGAGTGCTCCTAATCTCAGCTTGTTACCTGTATAGAAGACACCCGGGAGCCAGAAATCTTGCTGATTGATAGGGATCAAATACTTATTTCACTCATTAAAACGCAAATCAATTTATAACTTTTTTTAAATGCGTTTTTCTGGATGTTTTTGTTGTTATTTTGTCTCTCGCGGTTATAATAAATCGACCATTAACCGGTTAAGCCTCGGACCTTTAGGCAGCTAAATGCCCAAGCCAGGTTTTTGTCGATTCGGAACTGCGTCGCTTTAACTGACAATTGCGCGGTCGTGCGACGTGGCTCCCAAACAAAATTGGCGTCTTTTTTTTCCCACAAATAGAGCTTTCTTTTGGTGGTATTTGATCAGCTCTGCGGTTTTTTAGTTTTTGCGCTATAAACAAAAATAGAGCCACAATTTTGAAAAAAAGCAATATTTTTTACTTTTTGCTATAATAAATATCCCCAAAAACATATATAACATTTTTTTTCCTCAGTTTAGGCCGATACGTATTCTTCTACCTGTTTTTGGTAAAAAAAATCGCAATAAGCGTTTATCGATTGGTTTGCGCAAAATGTATAGCGTTTACAAAATAGGGGATAGTTTTATTGCATTTTTATTATTTTTATTTTTTTACTACTATTGGCGGCGATCAGCGATTTTTTTGGTGACTGCGACATTATGGCGGACACATCGGACAATTTTGACACATTTTTGGGACCATTGTCATTTTCACAGCAAAAAATGCATTTAAATTGCATTGTTTATTGTGAAAATGACAGTTGCAGTTTGGGAGTTAACCACACGGGGGCGCTGTAACATTTAGGGTTCACCTAGTGTGTGTTTACAACTGTAGGGGGGTGTGGCTGTAGGTCTGACGTCATCGATCGAGTCCCCCCTATAAAAGGGATCACTCGATCGATGCGCCGCCACAGTGAAGCACGGGAAAGCTGTGTTTACATACGGCTCTCCCCGTTCTTCAGCTCCGGGGAGCGATCGCGACGGGGCGGCTAGAAACGAATAGACGCGCCCTCGTCCCGGATCGCTCCCCGTGGGTTTCCGACCGCCGCATGTTACGGGGGGGTCCCGATCGGACCCCCGACCCGCGGAAAGGCAGGGACGTACAGGTACGCCAATGTGCCTGTCCGTGCCATTCTGCGGACGTACATATACATACGGCGGTCGGAAACCGGTTAAAATATCAGACTGATCATTTCTTTGTTGGTGGGGAAAACGTACAAAATCAGCAGGGGATCAAATACTTTTTTCTCTCCCTGTACTGTATATAGATTTATAATATCTATCAAATAATCAGCACTAAAGAGGAAACTACAAAAGAGTGCAGCAGCAGCCACTAAAATCACACAATACAAAATGAATCAGACTGGAAACAATAGCACCTAATTATGCTACACAACAAAATCTGTAATAAACGTAAGAAAACGTTTTATTTAAGGATCGCTCGTTCCCCCGTTTTGTGTAACGCATACTGACCTTAAAACTGCAGCCGTAACGTTTAAAACTGCAAGTACTGGGGGCGTTCACACATTCCGCTAAGTGAGCGTTCAGCTGCAACAAAAGACAAAATATTCAATACACACGCAAGATCCATAACCCTATTCACTTATTACCCCAAAACAAGAAAAGATGATGCTAAAAGCACAAAAAAAAAGAAACATATAACAAAAAAACCCACACAAAAAAAAAAAAACAAAAAAAATTAAAATAACACAAAAAAAACACAAAAAAAAAAAAAAAACCCACACAAAAAACACAACCCCCACCCCCCCCCAACAAAACACAAAAAAACCCACACAAAACTAAAAAAATAAAGAAAAATAAAGAAAGAAAATACACAAAACCAAAAAAAAGAGGAACCCCCCCCCCCCCCAAAAAAACACATAACAAAAACACACACACAAAAAAAAATAACACAAAAAGCCCAAAAAAACACAAAAAGCCACAAAAAACACACAAAACACAAAAAAATACAGAAAAAATAAATAAAAAAAATACACACAAAAAAAAAGGAACCCCCCCCCCCCAAAAAAAAAAAACACACCAAAAAACCAAAACCAAAAAAAAAACACACAAAACAAACACACGAAAAACCCCTGCAAAAAAAACACATAAAACCACACACAACACAAACACACACAACAAACACAAACACACACACAATACAAACACACACACAACACAAACACACACACAACACAAACACACACAACAAACACAAACACACACACAATACAAACACACACACAACACAAACACACACACAACACAAACACACACACAACACAAACACACACAACAAAAAAACACAAACTGGCAGTTCATAAAGTCAATCTTCAACACAGACCCCGGTAACGTGAACCAAAGCAGCCATATTTGGCAGACTACATGCTCTACACAAAGCCATAAAGAAAGCCGAAGTCTTATTGGTCGCTATGTGCAGCAGCACAACTGTCGTGTTGTTCACTCGCAGTACCTACCTCACTTCTTAATAAGCTTTTTACGCTACATTTATGAGGACAGGAAACAACGACAGACGGGCAATCCATCTCCTCGTGTTTCTACAATAGACAGAAAGGCACACAGTGTACAATTAGCGGGAGATCGCTGGAGACGTTCAGAGACATAAAAGAACATCCTGAGAACTAGAGCTGCGCCATTAATCGTCAGGAATCGTTATCGCGATGCACATCACTTAATACCGCGGTGTACTGTCGTTGTGAAGCGCACGTCAAGAGTTTAACAGGAGAGCATAAGAACATACAACAAGGGGACGGAACACAACAAGGGGACGGAACACAACAAGGGGACGGAACACAACAAGGGGACGGAACACAACGAGGGGCGGAACACAACGAGGGGCGGAACACAACGGGGGGCGGAACACAACGAGGGGCGGAACACAACGAGGGGCGCGGAACACAACGAGGGGAGCGGAACACAACAAGGGGAGGAACACAACAAGGGGAGGAACACAACAAGGGGAGGAACACAACAAGGGGAGGAACACAACAAGGGGAGGAACACAACAAGGGGAGGAACACAACGAGGGGAGGAACACAACGAGGGGCGGAATACAACGAGGGGCGCGGAACACAACAAGGGGAGGAACACAACAAGGGGAGGAACACAACAAGGGGAGGAACACAACAAGGGGAGGAACACAACAAGGGGAGGAACACAACAAGGGGAGGAACACAACGAGGGGAGGAACACAACGAGGGGCGGAATACAACGAGGGGCGCGGAACACAACAAGGGGAGGAACACAACAAGGGGAGGAACACAACAAGGGGAGGAACACAACAAGGGGACGGAACACAACAAGGGGACGGAACACAACAAGGGGACGGAACACAACAAGGGGCGGAACACAACAAGGGGAGGAACACAACAAGGGGAGGAACACAACAAGGGGAGGAACACAACAAGGGGAGGAACACAACAAGGGGAGGAAAACAACAAGGGGAGGAAAACAACAAGGGGAGGAACACAACAAGGGGCGGAACACAACAAGGGGCGGAACACAACAAGGGGCGGAACACAACAAGGGGCGGAACACAACAAGGGGCGGAACACAACAAGGGGCGGAACACAACAAGGGGCGGAACACAACAAGGGGAGGAACACAACAAGGGGAGGAACACAACAAGGGGCGGAACACAACAAGGGGCGGAACACAACAAGGGGAGGAACACAACAAGGGGAGGAACACAACAAGGGGAGGAACACAACAAGGGGAGGAACACAACAAGGGGAGGAACACAACGAGGGGAGGAACACAACGAGGGGCGGAATACAACGAGGGGCGCGGAACACAACAAGGGGAGGAACACAACAAGGGGAGGAACACAACAAGGGGAGGAACACAACAAGGGGAGGAACACAACGAGGGGAGGAACACAACGAGGGGAGGAACACAACGAGGGGCGGAATACAACGAGGGGCGCGGAACACAACAAGGGGAGGAACACAACAAGGGGAGGAACACAACAAGGGGAGGAACACAACAAGGGGACGGAACACAACAAGGGGACGGAACACAACAAGGGGCGGAACACAACAAGGGGAGGAACACAACAAGGGGAGGAACACAACAAGGGGAGGAACACAACAAGGGGAGGAAAACAACAAGGGGAGGAAAACAACAAGGGGAGGAACACAACAAGGGGCGGAACACAACAAGGGGCGGAACACAACAAGGGGCGGAACACAACAAGGGGCGGAACACAACAAGGGGCGGAACACAACAAGGGGCGGAACACAACAAGGGGAGGAACACAACAAGGGGAGGAACACAACAAGGGGCGGAACACAACAAGGGGCGGAACACAACAAGGGGCGGAACACAACGGGGGGCGGAACACAACGGGGGGCGGATGCTTTTCTCAAAGGGGCGGATGTATTCTTGAGCAGTGCTCTTTTGGGAAATAGTTTTCTCAAACTACACGTCTTTGGGGTGCAGATTCATCTAATCAGATTCATTATTTGCACACTTTTGTAAGTACACTATTACACGCCCCGCAAAGACGTGTAGTTTATTGAGAAAACTGTTCCCCAAAAGAGCACTGCTCAAGAATACGCACCCGGCCCCCTTTGAGAAAAAGCACCCGGCCCCCTTTGAGAAAAGCACCCGGCCCCCTTTGAGAAAAAGCACCCGGCCCCCTTTGAGAAAAAGCACCCGGCCCCCTTTGAGAAAAAGCACCCGGCCCCCTTTGAGAAAAAGCACCCGGCCCCCTTTGAGAAAAAGCACCCGGCCCCCTTTGAGAAAAAGCCCCCGGCCCCCTTTGAGAAACGCCCCCGGCCCCCTTTGAGAAAAAGCACCCGGCCCCCTTTGAGAAAAAGCACCCGGCCCCCTTTGAGAAAAGCCCCCGGCCCCCCTTGAGAAAAGCACCCGGCCCCCTTTGAGAAAAAGCCCCCGGCCCTTTGAGAAAAACCCCCGGCCCTTCTTGTTTTCCCTCTACAGGTACAGAACAGCTGTTCACCCTCTGAGATTTTCGGCTGCTCCGTTTGCACCTGCGCAGTCCAGCCCGGGCATTATCCGACGGGGGGACCCATACCGACAGGACACCAGCTTCTGATCGCCTTAAGCCAGCTGAGCGCAATGTAGATTTGTAGCCAGTCGAGCGCATTGGAAGGGTCTGTGTCAAAGGGCTTTCCAAGGTTCATGCCAATGACATGAGAAGAGCAGTTGATCAAAGTGGGATTACCTGCATTTCCGCTAGCGGCACCTGGTTTTTGCAGTACTGACACGGCATCTCGCGGTATTTGCATTTCTTCTCTATGTGTTCGCTCAGGTCCTTGCGAAATACCTTGTCCTTGCAGTCCGCTCGGGGGCAGGGAAGTTCTTCAAACTGGCAGTCGCTTTTTAAGTGGATCTGAAAACAGAAAAAAAGGGGAGAGAATTTGTTTCCGGAGCCTCCAATCAAACTACTGTAGGCATCGCGCATGCGCAAAGGGAAGTCCATTCATTGCATTGGGTTGTCCTGCATTAAAACAAACAGGGCAAAGAAGCTCAACAAAACTTTTGGAGCTTCATGTGCAAACGTTTCCATGATTGTTGCGAGCTCTATTGCGCACAAATGTTTGCTTTTTTTCCCCCATGTCCACACATCACTAGTGTAAGTACAGGATTACCGTTTTTCCAGGTCACAGCATCCAACACAGGAAGCCAAAAGCTAGGTGCAGGTACTTACCTTGGTTTTAACCATCCAACATCCGCCAGCACCAGCATTCTCGCAAAAAAAAAAAAAAAAAAATCGCGGGTGGAATTGCCCCGGACCATTATGCAGCCAAATGACCGGGCCACTTTTTGCGATTCGGCACTGCGTCGCTTTAACTGACAATTGCGCGGTCGTGCGACGTGGCTCCAAAAACAAAATCTACGTCCTTTTTTCCCCACAAATAGAGCTTTCTTTTGGTGGTATTTGATCACCTCAGCGGTTTTTATTTTGTGTGCTATAAACAAAAATAGAGCGACAATTTTGAAAATAAATGCATTTTTTTTTACTTTTTGCTATAATATCCTCAAAAAATAAAAAAAATTGATGGGCGCTGGTGGGGCTGCGTTTGATGGGCGCTGGAGGGGCTGCGTTTCATGGGCGCTGGTGGGGCTGCGTTTCATGGGCGCTGGTGGGGCTGCGTTTGGTGGGGGCTGCGTTTGATGGGCGCTGGTGGGGGCTGCGTTTGATGGGCGCTGGTGGGGGCTGCGTTTGATGGGCGCTGGTGGGGGCTGCGTTTGATGGGCGCTGGTGGGGGCTGCGTTTGATGGGCGCTGGTGGGGGCTGCGTTTGATGGGCGCTGGTGGGGGCTGCGTTTGATGGGCGCTGGTGGGGGCTGCGTTTGATGGGCGCTGGTGGGGGCTGCGTTTGATGGGCGCTGGTGGGGGCTGCGTTTGATGGGCGCTGGTGGGGGCTGCGTTTGATGGGCGCTGGTGGGGGCTGCGTTTGATGGGCGCTGGTTGGGCTGCGTTTGATGGGCGCTGGTGGGGCTGCGTTTGATGGGCGCTGGTGGGGCTGCGTTTGATGGGCGCTGGTGGGGCTGCGTTTGATGGGCGCTGGTGGGGCTGCGTTTGATGGGCGCTGGTGGGGCTGCGTTCGATGGGCACTGGTGGGGCTGCGTTTGATGGGCGCTTCATTAAAAAGGTGGGGCATACGTGGGCAGGGCAAAGGTGGTGGAGTCCAGATCTGAAAGTTATCTCATGGGATTCCTCCATGTTAAAAAGTCAACAGTTCCCGCACGTTGGCAGGACGTTGGCGTACACATTAATGCCTCTGGCTTCCTTCGCTGCCCCTCTAACTAAACCGGCCCCCAGTATCAGCCAAGATGAATAAGTGAGATATTTTATTTTTATCAGTCAGATGCCAAACGTTACTTCCACTGAACCGTGAAATACTTTCACACAATAAATTCCCTTTGACGATTTCCCTACAGTCACAATGCTGTTGGCGTTTCTCATGATCTCCGATGAAGGGTTCCGGTGCAGAGAAGGGCTTCGGTAAAAACTTCCATGTACTGTGTTGCAATGAGAGAGAGGGACGGGGGGATAGAGAGAGAAAGGGGGGGGAAGAGAGAGAGAGAGAGGGGGGGGGAAGAGAGAGAGAGGAAAGAGAGAGAGGGGGGAAAGAGAGAGAGAGGGGGGAAAGAGAGAGAGAGGGGGGAAAGAGAGAGAGGGGGGGGAAGAGAGAGAGGGGGGGGAAGAGAGAGAGAGAGAGAGAGGGGGGGGGGAAGAGAGAGAGAGAGAGAGAGAGAGAGAGAGAGAGAGAGAGAGAGAGAGGGGGAGAGAGAGAGGGGAAGAGAGAGAGAGAGAGGGGGGGGGGGGAGAGAGAGAGAGAGAGAGAGGGGGGGAAGAGAGAGAGAGAGGGGGGGAAGAGAGAGAGAGAGGGGGGGAGAGAGAGAGGGGGGGAAGAGAGAGCGAGAGAGAGAGAGAGGGGGGGAAAGAGAGAGAGCGGGGAGGGAAGAGAGAGAGAGGGGGGGCAAGGGGAAGAGAGAGAGAGAGGGGAGGGAAGAGAGAGAGAGGGGGGGCAAGAGCGAGAGAGAGAGAGAGAGGGGGGGGGGGAAGAGAGAGAGAGAGGGGGGGAGAGAGAGAGAGAGGGGGGGAGAGAGAGAGAGAGGGGGGGAGAGAGAGAGGGGGGGAAGAGAGAGAGAGAGAGAGAGAGAGAGGGGAAGAGAGAGAGAGAGGGGAGGGAAGAGAGAGAGAGGGGGGGCAAGGGGAAGAGAGAGAGAGAGGGGAGGGAAGAGAGAGAGAGGGGGGGCAAGAGCGAGAGAGAGAGAGAGGGGGGGAAGAGCGAGAGAGAGGGAGGGAAGAGCGAGAGAGAGGGGGGGAAGAGCGAGAGAGAGGGGGGGGGGGAAGAGCGAGAGAGAGGGGGGGGGGGAAGAGCGAGAGAGAGGGGGGGGGAAGAGCGAGAGAGGGGGGGGGAAGAGCGAGAGGGGGGGGGGAAGAGCGAGGGAGGGGGGGGAAGAGCGAGAGGGGGGGGGAAAAAGAGCGAGAGAGAGAGGGGGGGGGGGGGAAGAGAGAGAGAGAGGGGGGGGGGAAGAGCGAGAGAGAGAGGGGGGGGAAGAGCGAGAGAGAGAGGGGGGGGAAGCGAGAGAGGGAGGGGGGGAAGAGAGCGAGAGAGAGGGGGGGGGGAAGAGCGAGAGGGGGGGGGGGAAGAGCGAGAGAGGGGGGGGAAGAGCGAGAGAGAGAGGGGGGGGGGAAGAGCGAGAGAGAGAGGGGGGGGGGGGGGGAAGAGCGAGAGAGAGAGGGGGGGGGGGAAGAGCGAGAGAGAGAGGGGGGGGAGAGGAGAGGAGGGAGGGGGGAAGTGAGAGAGGGAGGGGGGGAAGAGAGCGAGAGAGAGGGGGGAAGAGCGAGAGAGAGGGGGGAAGAGCGAGAGAGAGAGGGGGGGAAGAGCGAGAGAGAGGGGGGGGGGAGAGCGAGAGAGAGGGGGGGGGAAGAGCGAGAGAGAGGGGGGGGGAGAGAGCGAGAGAGAGGGGGGGGGAAGAGCGAGAGAGGGGGGGAAGAGCGAGAGAGGGGGGGGGAGAGCGAGAGAGGGGGGGGGAAGAGCGAGAGAGGGGGGGGGGGGAAGAGCGAGAGAGAGAGGGGGGGGGAAGAGCGAGAGAGGGAGGGGGGGGGAAGAGCGAGAGAGGGAGGGGGGGGGGAGAGCGAGAGAGGGAGGGGGGGGAAGAGCGAGAGAGGGAGGGGGGGGGAGAGCGAGAGAGGGGGGGGGGGGAAGAGCGAGAGAGGGAGGGGGGGGGGAAGAGCGAGAGAGAGAGGGGGGGGGGGGAAGAGCGAGAGAGAGGGGGGGGGGGAAGAGAGCGAGAGGGGGGAAGAGGGGGAGAGGGAGGAGAGGGAGGGAGAGAGAGGGGGGGGGGGGGGGGGAGAGAGAGGGGGGAGAAAGAGAGGGAGGGGAGAAAGAGAGGGAGGGGAGAAAGAGAGGGAGGGGAGAAAGAGAGGGAGTGGAGAAAGAGAGGGAGGGGAGAAAGAGAGGGAGGGGGAGAGAGAGGGGGAGAGAGAGGGGGAGAAAGAGGGGGGAGAGAGAGGGGGAGAGGGAGGAGAGATTTTAAATATCTGCGTCCCTTCCCG
Source organism: Rana temporaria (assembly GCF_905171775.1). Taxonomy (NCBI): domain Eukaryota; kingdom Metazoa; phylum Chordata; class Amphibia; order Anura; family Ranidae; genus Rana; species Rana temporaria. The sequence continues at coordinate 4,125,257 of NC_053501.1, read as the reverse complement.
CTGCTTGGAAAAACATTCCAGCGACTTATGAGCCACTTGGACCGCTTTTATAATAAATGGTATCGGGGGTTACAGCTGATATCTTCAGTTATGACCCCGGTAAACCAGTTATACGTATGGCGGTAAGCAAGGGGTGAAATACATTTATGGGAGTGGTTTTTAAATGCCAAAGGATGTGTATAACTAACTGTGCGTGTAAGGGCAGGTGTCCCAATACTTTTGGCAATATAGTGTGTGTTGCACACCGAAGATTTGTGAATTTTCTGCGCCTTAGAACACGAGCGCAGGTGTGTAAGGTATATCACCCTACAGAGATCAACAGATAAGCCAAGCTGCATTGTCCTCACTCCTCTATATGTGAATCCACCGTCTGTCTTGAACACTCTACTATAGCAAAAAAATAAATGAGGTTAATGCAATTGGTGGCGTCTCATTAGGGGGCCGGCGGTGGGATCTGATTCTGATGTCACAATTGTAAATCTAGAAGCGGCAATTCCTAGTATTGGATCTGATTCCGCAGACACAGGTTACGTTTCGGGTGTCTCTTTCACTCTTTGTCTTGCTGTCATGAACTCTCTTCTAAGCTTCCATGGACCACGTTCTGTCATTCTACGAGACCACCAAAGCTGGAAAACAAGACCCTTCATTGGAGCTGGCATGCCCCCCCCCCACCCCCACCCACTAGGTCAGGGGTGTACTTTTTTTCCCCACAAATAGAGCTTTCTTTAGGTGGTATTTGATCACCTCTGCGGTTTTTATTTTTTGCTCTATAAACAAAAATAGCACGAGAATTAAAAAAAAAAAAAAAATCAATATTTTGTACTTTTTGCTATAATAAATATCCACAAAAATATATAAAAAACATTTTTTTCCTCAGTTTAGGCCGATACGTATTCTTCTACATATTTTAAAAAAAAAAAAATCGCAAAAAGCGTATATTGATTGGCAAAAGTTATAGCGTCTACAAGATAGGGGATAGTTTTATGGCATTTTTATTATAAATTTTTATTTTTTACTTGTTATGGCGGGGATCTGCGATTTTTATCGTGACTGCGACATTATGGCAGACACATCGGACACTCTTGACGCTATTTTGGGACCATTCACATTTATACATGTTACTGTATAAATGTGACTGGCAGTGAAGGGGGGGGTTAACCAGTAGGGGGGCGGGGAAGGGGTTAAAAGCGTGTCCTAGGGAGTGATTCTAACTGTGTAGGGGGCGTGGCTACGAGTGACATGACGCTGATCACTGCTCCCTATGTGACATGAAGCAGACGATCTGTGCTGTGTCACCAGGCAGAACAGGGAGAGATGCCTTGTTTACAAAAGACATCCCCCCCGTTCTGCCGTTCCGTGACCCGATCGCCGGACACCGGCGGGCAGGGTCAGGGAGATGGCGGCGGGCGCAAGCGTGCCTGCTAGGGGGCAGGTTCAAAGCAACGTATATATATATATATATACCGTATTTTCCGGCGTATAAGATGACTTTTTAAACACAAGAAATTCTTCTTAAAAGTCGGAGGTCGTCTTATACGCCGGTACCCAACATGCAGACTTGCAGACAGACCGCGGCCATCCATTTTTCAAAAGCCGGGCCTCTTCCTCATTCTGTTCCGTGATAGGCGGAACACTCACCTTCCCAGCAGAGCCTCTGTTCAGTGTTCCGCCTATCACGGATGCACTCTCGTCCTCGGTCTCGGACGAGAGGGCATCCGTGATAGGCGGAACACTGAGTCTGCTGGGAAGCTGAGTGTTCCGCCTATCACAGAACAGCACGAGGAGGAGGCGCGGCTTTTGAAAAATAGACGCCGGCGGTCTGACTGAGATTCTGCGTGTTAGGGATAAAGTAAGGGATCGTCGAGGCATGTAATGGTGGCACGGCGAGGCATGCGACGGTGGCACAGCGAGGCATGCGACGGTGGCACAGCGAGGCATGCGACGGTGGCACAGCGAGGCATGCGACGGTGGCACAGCGAGGCATGTAATGGTGGCACAGTGAGGTGAGGCATGACTAGTAATAAGGGGGTCGCATTATATAGTGAGTATATCCCAAAACCAACATTTTAGCTGGAAGATTAGGGGGTCGTCTTATACGCCGGCAAATACGGTATATACACATTATATATATATATATATATATACACATATATACACACACGTTTCTTCGCCTGCCCGACGTAAATCTACGCGAGGCGGTCGGCAAGCAGTTAACCAGTGATAGAAGACGTTTGCAACTTGGCGGCTATACAGCAGCAGAAACCCAATAGTCTCAATGATGTGGCCAATAAATGATTGATTTGTCAGGCGGCACTGGCTGGGCATACGATTCAAGGTAAAGTCAGGATATGGTAATGACAAGCCGAGTTAAATCAATAATTCCAAACCAACTTTATAAGGCTCGTTCACATCACAACGCGCATTACCGCAACATGTGATAACGTGCAGGAGATGTGCGTTGCGGCGTATTGCCTTAGAAACTAAACCTTACTTACTTTACAATCCGCAACTACAGTGCAGGAAATGATACCTGTAGTATTATAACAGACTGGAATTTCAGCCCTGAGCAAAGAGGCGGCAATTAATATTATTATTCAGGATTTAACCACTTAAAAGGGTTGTAAAGGTTTTTTTTTTTCCCCCTAAATATCTTCCTTTCCCTCAGTGCCGTCCTCCTTCACTTACCTCATCCTTCCATTTTGCTTTTAATGTCCTTATTTCTTCTGAGAAATCCTCACTTCCTGTTCTTCTGTCTGTAACTCCACACAGTAATGCAAGGCTTTCTCCCTGGTGTGGAGTGTCACGCTCGTCCCCCTCCCTTGGACTACAGGAGAGTCAGGACACCCACTAACACACAGCTCCTTTCTCTATCTGCAACGTAGAGAGCGTCCTAACTCTCCTGTAGTCCAAGGGAGGGGGCGAGCACGACACTCCACACCAGGGAGAAAGCCTCGCATTACTGTGTGGAGTTACAGACAGAAGAACAGGAAGTGAGGATTTCTCAGAAGAAATAAGGACATTTAAAAGCAAAATGGAAGGATGAGGTAAGTGAAGGAGGACGGCACTAAGGGAAAGGAAGATATTTAGGGAAAAAAAATTGTACCTCAACAACCCCTTTAAGCCCCGGACCATTATGCAGCCAAATGACCGGGCTACTTTTTGCAGTTCGGCACTGCGTCGCTTTAATGGACAATTGCGCGGTCGTGCGACGTGGCTCTCAAAACAAAATTGGCGTCCTTTTTTCCCCACAAACAGAGATTTCTTTTGGTGGTATTTGATCACCTCTGCGGGATGGGTTTAGGTGTCCAGTAAGCAAGTGGTTAACAAAAGCAAAACCTGAGAGAAAATGCTTCAACTGCAACCGCACAGACGTGAACCTGGACTTCTTGTGGATTTGGCCTTTAATTGACAAGACCCCTATTGCACTTTTTGTTGTGCTCAACGACCATGCAGTGGAGGGTGCAGATGGGCAGGGCGGCTGATAGGGGGGGGGAGGGACCACCAGCCCTCCTGTAGGGGGCCCGGGCACACAGGGGGGGCCCAAACAGCAGGAGAAATGGGTGTGGTTGGGCAGAGGTGCAATTACAGAAAGATGCCCTGTGCGGCTCTCTGCAGCTACTGAAAGTCGGTTTCTCTCCCTCCCTCTGGCTTTCAGCTGCTGCAGGGGAGACACACAGACACAGGGCCTCATTCCTGTAATTCCTTCCCCTGCATCAATCTCCTTCCTTGTTCTGCCCACTTCTGATCCCCCCCATGTGCCCTATGCCACTGTGATGCACCAGCCCCCCCCCCCCCTCCCGCTCCGTGGTATTGTTGGCTTTATTGTCCGGTTAAAAAAAAAAATCTGTAAACAATTTTTTTTTAATTATACATTTTTAACCATTCCCGACCGCCGCATGTATATGTACGTCCACAGAATGGCACGTACAGGCAAATGGGGAGCGATCCGGGATGAGGGCACGTCTATTCGCTTGCTTCTAGCCGCCCCCTCGCGATCGCACCCCGGAGCTGAAGCACGGGGAGAGCCGTATGTAAACACGGCTTTCCCGTGCTTCACTGTGGCGGCGCATCGATCGAGTGATCCCTTTTATAGGGGAGACTCGGTCGATGACGTCACACCTACAGCCACACCCCTCTACAGTTGTAAACACACACTAGGTGAACCCTAACTCCTACAGTGCCCCCTTGTGGTTAACTCCCAAACTGCAACTGTCATTTTCACAGTAAACAATGCAATTTAAATGCATTTTTTGCTGTGAAAATGACAATGGTCCCAAAAATGTGTCAAAATTGTCCGACGTGTCCGCCATAATGTCGCAGTCACGAAAAAAAAACGCTGATCGCCGCCAATAGTAGTAAAAAAAAAATAATTAATAAAAATGCAATAAAACTATCCCCTATTTTGTAAACGCTATAAATTTTGCGCAAACCAATCGATAAACGCCTATTGCGATTTTTTTTTACCAAAAATAGATAGAAGAATACGTATCGGCCTAAACTGAGGGAAAAAAAAAATGTATATATGTTTTTGGGGGATATTTATTATAGCAAAAAGTAAAAAATATTGATTTTTTTTCAAAATTGTCGCTCTATTTTTGTTTATAGTGCAAAAAATAAAAACCGCAGAGGTGATCAAATACCACCAAAAGAAAGCTCTATTTGTGGGGAAAAAAGGACGCCACTTTTGTTTGGGAGTCACGTCGCACGGCCGCGCAATTGTCTGTTAAAGCGACGCAGTGCCGAATCGCAAAACCTGGCCTGGGCATTTAGCAACAAAATGGTCCGGGGGTTAAGTGGTTAAACAATAAATTTGTAAACATTTTTTTTTTTTATTAAATGTAAAAAAAAAGGGCTAATTTACACAGATTCTTTATTATGTTTGTGACCGCTAATAAGGATTTTTGTGTATTTTTTGTGAAAATCTTGTTTTGATATATTGGTGGGGGACCCGCCAGGTAGGCTGTATGGGGCCCCTGTGATTTCTAGCAGCAACCCTGCAGATGGGTGCCAGCTTAGGAAACCAACGGCTCCTCTTTCACAAGCGCCATCCAGCAGCTCTGTGCATGCAGCAACTTGACAAAAAAGAATAATAACAATAATAATAATGATATCTTACCAGTAGATTTCCTAGTGTGATCTGCTCCTTGCAGCCTCGAGTATCATTCCTGCAGTACATCTGAAGAGCCAACACTTCCCGCCGACAACAGTTATCCTTAAACACCTGCAATTCAAGAGATCCGATTATTGCAAACTGATTTACATTTTATAAATCGGGGAACATAAATCCTCATCCCCCGGCTGTGACGCGCTACGCGCTCGGGGAGGGAGCCCCCGCTCCAGTCTCTGCCCAGAACGAATTCACTTAAGGGAAATCGAGGATTATTTTAGGAAGCGTGTCCCCGCATTCAGAGTACTTTATGGTAGGAACGAGTTTTTAAAGTGGATGTAAACTCAATTTTTTTTTTATGTCACAATGTAGAGAATAAGATTTCCTATCATCTGTGCCCAGTCTTGCCACACGGAGTTAATCCAGCTCTGAGCAATCCTCTTTTTATTGGTCAGTGAAATAAAACAGACTTCCAGATAAAAACCAAAGTCCTTGCTTATCCTTGTCCTTGCAGGTTATTTACATATTTAGTGCACTGGCTTGCAGACATGCACAGCTTCTGTAAAGTGCACAATTCCTCCTCTCCTCTCCTCCGCCGCTTCCGGGTAAGGGCTGCGGGACTGGGCGTTCCTATTTAGATTGACAGTCTTCCGACAGGCTTCCGACGGTGGCATCCATCGCGTCACGATTTTCCGAAAGTAGGCGAACGTCGGTGCGCAGTATAGAGCCGCACCGACGTTCGGCTTCTTTCGGCTACTCGTGACGTGATGGATGCGACCGTCGGAAGACTGTCAATCAAAATAGGAACGCCCAGTCCCGAAGACCATACCTGGCTGGAAGCGGCGGAAAAGATCGCTATCTACAACGGTAAGTACAGCTTTGATTTTAAAACAACTAGCCGATTCCCCTAGACAAAATGAGCCTCAATCTAAGGGTAAAATTTTTTTTATGGGTGAACTCCTGCTTTAACCGATGAAACTGAACTTCAGTCAATTTTCATCAGTTTGGACTGATCGTGTGTACAGGGCCTTACTGGCAACCAGTGAAGGGATCTCAGGGAGGGAGAGATTGATTCCCATGTTTTTTTTACCGTCACAAGTCGTGCCGCCGTATTTTGAACCACTTGTAGATGAGTGATTTGGTACTTTGGGAGTCCGAGGTAAAGGGCGTTTGCATAGTCGAGTCTGCAGTTGATTATTGTTCCCACTACGACTGCTGTGTCTTCTTTTGGGATAAAGGGAATAAGTCTGCGTAGTAGGCGCAGCAGATGGTGGGATCCGCTGACTACTGAACTTATTTGTGCATCCATTGTCATGTTGGAGTCAAAAGTGACTCCAAGACTTTTGACTTTGGTGCTTGGGACGATGGTTTGTCCCAGAATGGGCGGGGGTGTCCATGTTGTTGCAGGAAGTTTCTTTCGGTTTCAGAACTTGAAGGACATAAATACAAAAGTATGTCAAGTAAAACTGCTCTTATATTTCATCGGTGTATTTAGCGGGTTTGCCTGGAGTTCGGCTTTAATCATCTTTATTGTTTTCGCTAGTTGCTTAAATATAGCCCAAGTTTTGAAGAAGATCTATTTGGTGACCAGAGAAAGCAACTAGGATTTGCCGACCAGAGAAAGCAACTAGGATTTGCCGACCAGAGAAAGCAACTAGGACTTGCCGACCAGAGAAAGCAACTAGGACTTGCCGACCAGAGAAAGCAACTAGGACTTGCCGACCAGAGAAAGCAACTAGGACTTGCCGACCAGAGAAAGCAACTAGGACTTGCCGACCAGAGAAAGCAACTAGGACTTGCCGACCAGAGAAAGCAACTAGGACTTGCCGACCAGAGAAAGCAACTAGGACTTGCCGACCAGAGAAAGCAACTAGGATTTGCCGACCAGAGAAAGCAACTAGGATTTGCCGACCAGAGAAAGCAACTAGGATTTGCCCACCAGAGAAAGCAACTAGGATTTGCCGACCAGAGAAAACAACTAGGATTTGCCGACCAGAGAAAGCAACTAGGATTTGCCGACCAGAGAAAGCAACTAGGATTTGCCGACCAGAGAAAGCAACTAGGATTTGCCGACCAGAGAAAGCAACCAGGATTTGCCGACCAGAGAAAGCAACCAGGATCTGCCGACCAGAGAAAGCAACCAGGATCTGCCGACCAGAGAAAGCAACCAGGATCTGCCGACCAGAGAAAGCAACTAGGATCTGCCGACCAAAGAAAGCAACTAGGATCTGCCGACCAGAGAAAGCAACTAGAATTTTCCGACCAGAGAAAGCAACTAGAATTTTCCGACCAGAGAAAGCAACTAGGATTTGCCGACCAGAGAAAGCAACTAGGATTTGCCGACCAGAGAAAACAACTAGGACTTGCCGACCAGAGAAAGCAACTAGGACTTGCCGACCAGAGAAAGCAACTAGGATTTGCTGACCAGGGAAAGCAACTAGGATTTGCCCACCAGAGAAAGCAACTAGGATTTGCCGACCAGAGAAAGCAACTAGGATTTGCCGACCAGAGAAAACAACTAGGATTTGCCGACCAGAGAAAACTAGGATTTGCCGACCAGAGAAAACAACTAGGATTTGCCGACCAGAGAAAGCAACTAGAATTTTCCGACCAGAGAAAGCAACTAGGATTTGCCGACCAGAGAAAGCAACTAGGATTTGCCGACCAGAGAAAACAATTAGGATTTGCCGACCAGAGAAAGCAACTAGAATTTTCCGACCAGAGAAAGCAACTAGGATTTGCCGACCAGAGAAAGCAACTAGGATTTGCCGACCAGAGAAAGCAACTAGAATTTTCCGACCAGAGAAAGAACTAGGATTTGCCGACCAGAGAAAGCAACTAGGATTTGCCGACCAGAGAAAGCAACTAGGATTTGCCGACCAGAGAAAGCAACTAGGATTTGCCGTCCAGAGAAAGCAACTAGGATTTGCCGACCAGAGAAAGAAACTAGGATTTGCCGACCAGAGAAAGAAACTAGGATTTGCCGACCAGAGAAAACAACTAGGATTTGCCGACCAGAGAAAACAACTAGGATTTGCCGACCAGAGAAAACAACTAGGATTTGCCGACCAGAGAAAACAACTAGGATTTGCCGACCAGAGAAAACAACTAGGATTTGCCGACCAGAGAAAGCAACTAGGATTTTCCGACCAGAGAAAGCAACTAGGATTTGCCGACCAGAGAAAGCAACTAGGATTTGCCGACCAGAGAAAGCAACTAGAATTTTCCGACCAGAGAAAGAACTAGGATTTGCCGACCAGAGAAAGCAACTAGGATTTGCCGAAAAGAGAAAGCAACTAGGATTTGCCCACCAGAGAAAGCAACTAGGATTTGCCCACCAGAGAAAGCAACTAAGATTTGCCGAGCAGAGAAAGCAACTAGGATTTGCCCACCAGAGAAAGCAACTAGGATTTGCCCACCAGAGAAAGCAACTAGGATTTGCCGACCAGAGAAAGCAACTAGAATTTGCCGACCAGAGAAAGCAACTAGGATTTGCCGACCAGAGAAAGCAACTAGGATTTGCCGACCAGAGAAAGCAACTAGGATTTGCCCTCCATCTGCTGTGGGAAAATGAAAAGGGAAATCCGACTGGTTGTTACGAATAGCTTAGACCGTTCTAAATAAGTCCCAAAACTTCTGCATTTGAAATATCTGGCTCCAGTCTCTTCTGAGGTGAAGGCGCCTACAGACACGCACAACCCTATCCAAGGAGCCGAGATCAGATTTCGACAGAAATATCCTGTAAACATGCATCCTGTTTCATGCTTGGGACTTTCCAAACCTTGTCAACCCTGCTCATTTCAAAGAAACAATGCTGAAGATGTGACCTCTGGATTGCAAGGCTGTCGCCACTCCCCGAGTGTTCACAAGCTTTCTCACTCATCAAATTCCCACCATATTGAACTGTACTTCACCCAACTTCCATTCTTACGTCACAGTTGGATTTGTCGTTTTATAATTCCCCCAAATTCCAGTCTTATCTCCCACTGATCAATTGCAATGTTTGTTCATAAACATACATTTTAGAGTTGCCGGGAAACTCCTGAATATTAGGTCTTTCCTAGTGGTTGACGTAGTGGTTTGTCAAAAGTCAAGTAGGCCAATGAATTTTAGATTTTACATCACGACCCCAAGATTTTTCGTGAAACCCTTCTAAAACTTCTTGAGTTCATCTTATACTTTCCCAACACTTTGATTCCAGCTCTAGCTTCTAAAAAGATTTATACATCTTATGCCGCGTACACACGATCGGAAATTCCGACAATAAAACCGTGGATTTTTTTTTCCCAACGGAATGTTGGCTCAAACTTGTGTTGCATTCACACGGTCACACAAATGTTGTCGGAAATTCCGAACGTCAAGAACGCGGTGACGTACAATGGTTCATCTACGCTGGACCCAGAACCAGCCTTTCTCAGCTTTGGGGCTCGAGCACAGGCCTTTTCCAAATCCCACACCCAAGAATGAATATCCTTTAAAGTAGGGTTGTCCCGATACCGATACCGGTATCGGGACCGATACTGAGCATTTGCGGGTGTACTTGTACTCCCGCAAATGCCCCTGATGCCAGATCCGATACTACCCCCCGCGCCCCCGTCGCCGCAATGCCGCCGCATACCGCAACGCCGCCGCCTAGTTATTCAGCGTGCGGGGAACATTACAGCTTTCATTTGAATAGCTGGCTGTTCCCCGCCGCGGCGCATATAGACTCGGTATTGGACGGGTGATCTGTCTATCAAAGTGCAGATCACCCGTCCAATCCCGAGTAAGGGGGAGTGTCTATACGCGGCGCGGCGGGGAACACACAGCTATTTAAATGAAAGCTGTAATGTTCCCCGAACGCTGATTAACTAGGCGGCGGCATCTAGGTATGGGGAGACATGGCTGCATCTGTGGGGGGACATGGCTGCATCTGTGGGGGGACATGGCTGCATCTGTGGGGGGACATGGCTGCATTTGTGGGGGACATGGCTGCATTTGTGGGGGACACATTTAAAAAAAAGTATCGGTATTAGCGAGTACTTGAAAAAAGTATCGGTACTTGTACTCGGTCCTAAAAAAGTGGCATCGGGACAACCCTACTTTAAAGCCTGGAGTCCAAAACAAGCCTGTTAAAGACCCTAAAGCCAAGCACCGTTCCCGTTTCACAATTGTCCACCTCTCTATGGTCCCTAGAAGCCAGTACTGATTTCTCACATTCACTAGACACCAGCACCAATCTCTCACAGCCCACAGATGCCAGCACCACCCTCTCTTGGTCCCTTGACACAATCAATAACTTCTTCTGGTCCATGGACCCCCATCAACATCATCTCTTGGTCTCTGAACCCCCATCAACAACATCTCTTGGTCTCTGAACCCCCATCAACAGCATCTCTTGGTCTCTGAACCGCCATCAACAACATCTCTTGGTCTCTGAACCCCCATCAACAACATCTCTTGGTCTCTGAACCCCCATCAACAACATCTCTTGGTCTTTGAACCCCATCAACATTTCTTGGACCCTAGACCCCCATCAACATCATATCTTGGTCCCTAGACCCCCCCCCCCCCCATCAACAACATTTCTTGGTCCTTAGACCCCATCAACAACCAATAATAGTCCCTAGATTCAACTGACTTTCTTCTAGACCAGTGGTGGCCCAAATGTGGCCCTTTGCATGCTCGGATGTGGCCCTTGGGGCACCGTTCCTCACACTGACACCAATGATGGGGAATGTTTCCTTCTAGTGAAAGCAATGATAGGGCACTATTCCTTCTACTGCCACAACAATGGTTCACTGGTCCTCCCACTAACACAAATGATGGGGCACCATTTCTCCCACTGACACCAATGATGAGGCAATGATACCAATGATGGGGTACTATTCCTCCCCATACTGACCAAGGTTATATCATTTTTTGCTCCACCCAGCCACCATTGGCACTGGGGCATTTTCTTCTCCCATCAGCCACAGTCCGACCCCCCTAAAGTCTGATGGACAGTAAACTGTCTCTTTGTTTAGAAAATTTGGAGACTCCTGTTCTAGACCATAGCACATTCTAGTTGCTGGATCTCTAGGCACCATCCCATCTAAAATTCTGGTCCCCAGAATTAGCCTTTGCAGATTGCTTGGTGCCACTTTGTACTACTTCTAGTCCAAAGTCGCCCTTAGTACCCGCACCCAAGCTATTGTTTCTCTCAATTCAATTTGCCCTTTTCTTGTTCTCATTTCCTCCTCTTCTCTTCAATCTTCTCAGCTTTCCTCTCTATATGGCTTCTTGTAATATATTTATTTGCTCTATTTAAATATCCAGGACACTTATTAGCATTTCTCATTCCACTTCCATCCCCATTTCCAAACGTTCTCCCTTCTCCATCGCTCTTCTAGCCATGTTTACCGCCATGTAGCTCCCAATGCCTGTTCTACGCCAGAACTTTGATATTAATAATGAAGAGCTGCAGTGATGGAAGAGTTAACACTTGCCATGTAATTATACTTCTCCGCTTAGAGACTGAATGAGCAGTATTTTCCATCCAGAGCCTCCCACATTGGCGCCAGCCACCACTAAATTCTACTAGAGAGAGGAAGAAATGACACGCGGTACACCGTTCAGAGATACACAAATTACAACTGGAAACCGAGAAAGGTTCATAGAGGTGGCGGATCCTCCGCGACGAAATTACAGCCCATACATCCCATCATAAAACAATCATCTCTTATGGCTCCTCCGCCGTCTCGTGACAAGTCATCACTGCTATGTAAATACAAGTGATGTCATCATAACAGGCTATGACATCACTATATGCAAGCTGTATTCTGCAGGTGAGACATCTCACATCTAAGATTAGCAAGATGGATACAAGACGTTGGGAGAAATATCTAGAGACAAACATCTTCCAAAGGGACGGATGGCTCCCACACAGATAGTGACAGACGATTTCATCTCTATCAATTGGATATATTGATCGATTGATCTATCGGGGTTGACAGATTATTATGGCATTCAGGATCCAGTCTGTCCAGTTCCTAATTGTAGGCCTCCGATTACTTACTTACACACACACACACTGAAAATACTAAAAGTATTGGGACGCCGGCCTTTACACGCACAGGAACTTTAATGGCATCCCAGTCTTAGTCCGTAGGGTTCAATATTGAGTTTGCAGCTATAACCGCTCCACCTCTTCTGGGAAGGCCGTCCACAAGGTTTAGGAGGGTGTCTATGGGGATGTTTGACCATTCTTCCAGAAGAGCCTTTGTGAGGTCAGGTACTGATGTGGCGAGAAGGTCTGGCTCACAGTCTCCACTCTAATTCATCCCAAAGGTGTTCTGTCGGGTTGAGGTCAGCAACCACCAAATGTTAAAGCATAGGTCCCGCGGGAAAAACATTATATTAAAAGCACAAACTACAAATACTGCAGCTGCTGACTTTTAATAAATGGGCACTTACCTGTCCAGCGCGCCTGTGATGTCGGCAGCAGAAGCCAAGCAATTGCTCGTCTCTCTGCTTCCCCCGCTGCCATCCTCGGTGAGGGAATCATCAGGAAGTGAAGCCTTGCGGCTTCACTGCCTGGTTCCCTACTGCACATGCGTGAGTAGCGCGGCGCTTTCCCAGTGGTCTCCTCTCCACTTTCCTCCTCGGCTCCCACGTCACACACACACACAGTCCCGCCTCCACCACTGGCATTGGACCAATGTTCTGCCTATCACAGGAGCTGGTCCAATGCCGATGGCGGTGGCGGGACTGTGCGTGTGTAACGTAAGTGATGAATGGAGAGGAGATGACGGCTCGTGATTTCCTGATTGAGACTGCAGGTGAGGCTGCAAATGAAGGCATTAATCAGGCTCAATTGGGAACGATAATCGGGCTCAATTGGGAACGATAATCGGGCTGCATTGGGAACGATGCTCGGGCTGCGCTGGGGACGATGCTCGGGCTGCGCTGGGGACGATGCTCGGGCTGCGCTGGGGACGATGCTCGGGCTGCGCTGGGGACGATGCTCGGGCTGCGCTGGGGACGATGCTCGGGCTGCGCTGGGGACAGCGGTCTGGCTGCGTTGGGGACTTTATTTGGGCTGCACTGAGGACATTGATGGGCACTGACCCTTAATTTGCTTCAATGTTGTTTATTTTAAAAATATGCCTTTTCCTGACACTTCCCTCTTAAAATTAGGGTGCGTGTTATACACCGGCGCGTGTTTTACGGCGATAAATACGGTAATTCAACTTTCCACAGTTTTGCCACCTGCCTGGGTGTTTCCCCTTTAATAAAAAAAAAAAAAAAAGAAGATTACAGGCTTACCGAATTCTTACAGCTGTCCAGTCGCCTACAAGACAGCCAAGTCGATCAATTTACTTTTAAAATTGCTCGACAACAGAAAACACAAGTAGGACAAGTCCATTAGGGACAGGCCATTAAGGCTGCGCTGATCGGCATGACAACCAAACAATCACGCGCCTCGCAATCGCACTAATTGCTGCGCGGATCACAAATGCCAACGCTCCGGGTCAAATGGCGATCTCAAGGAAAAACGGTAATGCCGCTCTCTATTGTACGGGGTCCCACGGAGGTCAGAAAAACAACAGAGACGCTAAACCTCTGCAGCGTTCGGCCAATTAAAGTCACAGCTGAAAAGCTTCCTACGGAAAAGCCAAGCAATGCGTGGCCAAGTGCGCAACAATCCGATCGATGCGACGCTTCGATGGTAGAATCCTGTCTGTTGCAAATTAGCTGCGCTAAAATGGGCCATCCAACTGTTTTTCGCCAATAAAGAAACAATTGGTACGAGCGGAAAAAATCCAATCAAAACGCAACCAATTCGATCGCTTTCTTTGTGTTGAATGAGCTCTTGGTAAGCGAAGGAATCAAATCTGCCACTGGTAGTTTATTGCTACGTGTATAGTCTAAATAAGGCGACCTAGCCTAACAGAAGCTGCTTCATGGACCACCACATCTAATAAAAGAGAAAAAAAAAGAGGGGAATCGGACTATAGAGGCCAAACAAGGAGCACATCAACAGATCTAAAAGCATAAAGTTTTATTATACAATTCAAAAGCCATATACCATATGCATAGAAATAGTTAAAAACAATTACATATTGCGCTTAGGGTTGAGCCAACCGTATATATATTAGGGATGTTACTGATTAAAATTTTCACACTGTAATGTACACATCTCCCCCCACTGTAATATCCACATCTCCCCCCACTGTAATATCCACATCTCCCCCCCCTGTAATGTCCCCCCCCCCCACTGTAATGTCCACATCTCCCCCCACTGTAATGTCCACATCTCCCCCCACTGTAATATTCACATTTCCCCCCACTGTAATATTCACATCTCCCCCCACTGTAATGTCCACATCTCCCCCCCCCCCCCACTGTAATGTCCACATCTCCCCCCCCCACTGTAATGTCCACATCTCCCCCCACTGTAATGTCCACATCTCCCCCCACTGTAATGTCCACATCTCCCCCCACTGTAATGTCAACATCTCCCCCCACTGTAATGTACACATCTCCCCCCACTGTAATGTACACATCTCCCCCCACTGTAATATCCACATTTCCCCCACTGTAAAGTCCACATCTCCCCCCCCCCCCCACTGTAATGTTCACATCTCCCCCCACTGTAATGTTCACATCTCCCCCCACTGTAATGTTCACATCTCCCCCCACTGTAATATTCACATTTCCCCCCACTGTAATATTCACATCTCCCCCCACTGTAAAATTTACATCTCCCCCCACTGTAATATCCACATCTCCCCCCACTGTAATATCCACATCTCCCCCACTGTAATATCCACATCTCCCCCCCCTGTAATGTCCACATTTCCCCCCACTGTAATGTCCACACCCCCCCCCCACTGTAATGTCCACATCCCCCCCCACTGTAATGTCCACATCCCCCCCTACTGTAATGTCCACATCCCCCCCTACTGTAATGTTCACATCTCCCTGCTCTTACCAGAATAGAAAGGACAGCAGGTAGACCTGTCCGCAGACGACACAAGCAGGCGGGTGATGATGACATCAGCGCGCCACTACTAGGCTGCCGCCAGGTGTACCAAAATGGCCGCGGCTCCGGAGCTAGGCCGAAGCTGCGGCCTTTCCTATGGGCGAGACAGCGGAGCTCAATCATAGGATCGTACCGATAATCATTAATTTCCGCAGCCCTAATTATTATTATATATCATAGTCCTGCTCCTACCATCAGAGCCCCCGCTTAGAGCCCCCAACATCAAAGTCCTCCTCCTACCATCAGAGTCCCCGCTTAGAGCCCCCAACATCAAAGTCCTCCTCCTACCATCAGAGTCCCCGCTTAGAGCCCCCAACATCAAAGTCCTCCTCCTACCATCAGAGTCCCCGCTTAGAGCCCCCAACATCAAAATCCTCCTCCTACCATCAGAGTCCCCGCTTAGAGCCCCCAACATGAAAGTCCTCCTCCTACCATCAGAGTCCCGCTTAGAGCCCCCAACATCAAAGTCCTCCTCCTACCATCAGAGTCCCGCTTAGAGCCCCCAACATCAAAGTCCTCCTCCTACCATCAGAGTCCCCGCTTAGAGCCCCCAACATGAAAGTCCTCCTCCTACCATCAGAGTCCCGCTTAGAGCCCCCAACATCAAAGTCCTCCTCCTACCATCAGAGTCCCCGCTTAGAGCCCCCAACATCAAAGTCCTCCTCCTACCATCAGAGTCCCCGCTTAGAGCCCCCAACATCAAAGTCCTCCTCCTACCATCAGAGTCCCCGCTTAGAGCCCCCAACATCAAAGTCCCCCTCCTACCATCAGAGCCCCGCTTAGAGCCCCCAACATCAAAGTCCTCCTCCTACCATCAGAGTCCCCGCTTAGAGCCCCCAACATCAAAGTCCTCCTCCTACCATCAGAGTCCCCGCTTAGAGCCCCCAACATCAAAGTCCTCCTCCTACCATCAGAGTCCCCGCTTAGAGCCCCCAACATCAAAGTCCTCCTCCTACCATCAGAGTCCCCGCTTAGAGCCCCCAACATCAAAATCCTCCTCCTACCATCAGAGTCCCCGCTTAGAGCCCCCAACATGAAAGTCCTCCTCCTACCATCAGAGTCCCGCTTAGAGCCCCCAACATCAAAGTCCTCCTCCTACCATCAGAGTCCCCGCTTAGAGCCCCCAACATGAAAGTCCTCCTCCTACCATCAGAGTCCCCGCTTAGAGCCCCCAACATCAAAGTCCTCCTCCTACCATCAGAGTCCCGCTTAGAGCCCCCAACATCAAAGTCCTCCTCCTACCATCAGAGTCCCCGCTTAGAGCCCCCAACACCAAAGTCCTCCTCCTACCATCAGAGCCCTGCTTAGAGCCCCCAACATCAAAGTCCTCCTCCTACCATCAGAGTCCCCGCTTAGAGCCCCCAACATCAAAGTCCCCCTCCTACCATCAGAGCCCCGCTTAGAGCCCCCAACATCAAAGTCCTCCTCCTACCATCAGAGTCCCCGCTTAGAGCCCCCAACATCAAAGTCCTCCTCCTACCATCAGAGCCCCGCTTAGAGCCCCCAACATCAAAGTCCTCCTCCTACCATCAGAGTCCCCGCTTAGAGCCCCCAACACCAAAGTCCTCCTCCTACCATCAGAGCCCTGCTTAGAGCCCCCAACATCAAAGTCCTCCTCCTACCATCAGAGTCCCCTACATAAGAGATGATTTACCTTGTCTTTAATGATTATTTCTTCACATGCCGTGCATTGTGGACTTGAAGAGCTGAAAACAGACAAGAGATAAAGAATACATAAGAGCAGGGGTCTCCAAACTTTTTAACAAAGGGCCAGTTTAATGTCCTTCAGACTTAAGGGGGGGGCCTGACTGTGGCCATTGGTAGTAGTAGAGTTCCCCACATTGGTGGGAATAAACAATGCCCCATTTTTGGTGTCATTAGGAGACATTCTGTCCCATCTTTGGGGTCAGTGCCCCATTGTTGGTATCAGTGGATGAAAATAGTGCCCCAAGGGCCAGATAGAAGCAAGCACAGGCCATATTTGCAGGCAACGTACTTAGCCCAAATAAAGAAAACGAATGCAGCCACCACAACTAAGAATTGATAAGATATTACAGATTACATTGGTGTTCTTGGGTTTGGAAACACTTTACAGGAAACCAGCATTAGAACAATACAGAGGATTAAAATTTGGTGATTAACCACTTGACATTTCTGGAAGGTTTTATACCCCCTTCATGACCAGGGCATTTTTTTTCTATTCAGCGCTGCGCTGCTTCAACTGGTAATTGCGCGGTCATGCGACACTGAACCCAAATACAATTACAATGTTTTTTTACAGAAAGCAAGCTTTCTTTTGGTGGTATTTGATCACCAGTGTTGATATATATATATATATATATATATAGAAAAACGGAAAAAAAAATATTATATATATATATACACACACACACATACATATATATTTACACAGGGTTTGACAAATTTTCTTGGAATCTAGGAGCCAACTAAAAAAAAAAGATAGGAGCCAAAAAACGCGGCCCGTCCCACCAAGCTCGCGCGCAAAAGCGAACGCATACGCGAGTATCGCCCGCCTATGTAAACGGTATTCAAACCACACACGTGAGGTATCGCCGCGATCGGTAGAGCGAGAGCAATAATTCTAGCCCTAGACCTCCTCTGTAACTCAAAACATGTAACCTGTAGAATTTATTAAACGTCGCCTATGGAGATTTTAAAGGGTAAAAGTTTGTCGCCATTCCACGAGCAGACGCAATTTTGAAGCGTGACATGTTGGGTATCAATTTACTCGGCGTAACATTATCTTTCACAATATAAAAAAAATTGGGATAACTTTACTGTGGTCTTATTTAATTAAAAAAAAAAGTGTATTTTTTCCGCCAAAAAAAGTGCGCTTGTAAGACCGCTGCGCAAATACGGTGTGGCAGAAAGTATTGCAACGACCGCTATTTTATTCTCTAGGGTGTTAGAATAAATTATATATAGGTGAAGTGAACTCCTGCGCTGTCTAAAGTGAGGGGACAAGTGAAAAGTGGGGATACTGCTGCAAATAAAAAGGAGGTCTACCTCGATAGACAAAAGTGGTAAATGTGACAAGTGAAGTATTTGCGCTGTAAAGTGTTATACAGATTGATGTGTGTGTGCATATAACCACATACATATACAAGTACAAAGAAGGGGGTGGGAAAAGTCCAAAAAGGGGTGACACTAATATACCAGTGAACAATAATGTTGAATAGTCCTTAAACAAGGGCACAGTGCTGAGGAGGTCCAGGTACAACACAATCCAACCGTGTACAAGTGCAGTTCATCAATACTTGATCCAATCAATAACGTTGTAAAGTAAAGAATGTTGAACAACACAGCAATAAAAATAAAAATTAAAAATAAAAATAAGAGTCAAAGTAATTCAGAAGACGGAGGCCTTGTATCCGAAAAGGGTGAAAGACAGAGAGTGAGCCGTAACCAAGATCTCATATATGCACCTCTAGTGATCCCAGCAGCTCACCTCTGATCTGGCAAGCTGGATATAATCGGCCTGATCCTGATGAAGTCACGTGTTGTGACGATACGCGTCGGGATTGGAGGGCTTGACACACTCTAGCATCCGACGAATGGACATACAAGTTCGCCACTCGTCAGATTGATGCAGAAATTTCGATTTTAAATGTGAGTTTTTAAGTGTTTTTAAATACATTTTTCACGTCTGACTGGGCTACGCTATGGTTGTCTATTCACTTCCCCCTATGTATGATTGCTACATCTGAGTGTCCAGACTGAGCCATAGACAGAGGGGAAGAGTTGGAGGCATAGATTCATTGCGAGTCCGCACTCGTGGAGGAAGGTCCTTGCTGTCATACTGTTTATGTGAGTGCATTACAATCTGGGCATTCCTGGGGTTTTGTTGATTGTTCATGATATCACACGATCAGGCTTGTCCTTCTCCTTTATCCCACATACACTACCGAGATCCTCATACACATCAAGAGCCGATCCGCGAACCATTAGGGACACGGGACTCCTAACCCTGGAGAATCAGTAAGGGAGAGGAAGGAGGGACTGACGAGCTCGGCGTTCGTGGATAAGAGCCCCAGTTTTTCACCCACATGTGAGTGCATCTCCACTGGTTTAGATCAGAGACATAGCTATCCCTCTCTGTGACGTTATCACACCATTTGGTTTCTACTCCTTTTACTTTTTCATGTAATACACTTTATGGAGACCTGAATGTGATATCCAACTCCGGACCACACCCATCAGGATCAGGCTGATTTAATCCAGTTTGCCAGATCAGAGGTGAGCTGCTGGGATCACTAGAGGTGCATATATGAGATCTTGGTTACGGCTCACTCTCTGTCTTTCACCCTTTTCGGATACAAGGCCTCCGTCTTCTGAATTACTCTGACTCTTATTTTTATTTTTAATTTTTATTTTTATTGCTGTGTTGTTCAACATTCTTTACTTTACAACGTTATTGATTGGATCAAGTATTGATGAACTGCACTTGTACACGGTTGGATTGTGTTGTACCTGGACCTCCTCAGCACTGTGCCCTTGTTTAAGGACTATTCAACATTATTGTTCACTGGTATATTAGTGTCACCCCTTTTTGGACTTTTCCCACCCCCTTCTTTGTACTTGTATATGTATGTGGTTATATGCACACACACATCAATCTGTATAACACTTTACAGTGCAAATACTTCACTTGTCACAATAAATTATATATATATATATATATATATATACATACATACATTTAAATGTTTGGGGGTTCTAATTAGAGGGAAGGAGATGGCAGTGAAAATTGTGAAAAACACAGAACTGCTGTTTTGCCAATTGTAATGTAATGTAACCTGTAATGCCAACGGCCACCACAAGATGGCGCCAGATCACAGAAGGAAGCTGAGGCCTGCAGAAGGCCGCAAAGCCCCAGCCTCAATTACCGGTGATGTGTCATTTCCCCAAGTCAGTCCCACACCCCCCCTTCAGTTAGAACACACCCAGGGAACATAATTAACTCCTTCCTCGCCCCCTAGTGTTAACCCCTTCCCTGCCAGTGACATTTTTACAGTAATCAATGCATTTTTATAGCACTGATCGCTATAAAAATGACAATGGTCCCAAAAATGTGTCAAAAGTGTCTGATGTGTCCGCCATAATGTCGCAGTACCGATAAAAATCGCTGTCATTACTAGTAAAAAAAATATATTAATAAAAATGCCATAAAACTATCCCCCATTTTGTAGACGCTATAACTTTTGCGCAAACCAATCAATAAACGTTTATTGCAATTTTTTTACGTAAAATATGTAGAAGAATCTGCATCGGCCTAAACTGAGGGAAAAAAAATGCTTTTTTTAATATATTTTTGGGGGATATTTATTATAGCAAAAAGTAAAAAAAAATATTCATTTTTTTTTTCAAAATTGTCGCTCTATTTTTGTTTATAGCACAAAAAATAAAAACCGCAGAGGCGATCAAATACCACCAAAAGAAAGCTCTATTTGTGGGGAAAAAAGGTCGTCAATTTTGTTTGGGAGCCACGTCGCACGACCACGCAATTGTCAGTTAAATCGACGCAGTGCCGAATCGCAAAAAGTGGCCCAGTCATTGACCAGCAAAATGGTCCGGGGCTGAAGTGGTTAAGTGGCTCTAACTCTGTTGAGTATTGTGACAGGAGTCACTTTGGGTGGGGGGTTTGTGGGACTCAGCTTTTCCTGGGGAGATCTGGAGGCTCCATGTCCCACTTCCCCGACGCCTCTTATGTGTAAATCACCCCGTGTCTCTAATAGGGGTACAGGGTGAATGAGAACCCCACTATGATCTGTGCTAGTCAGATTCAATGCTGTATATATGTATATATTGTGTGTTGTCTCATGCTGTTGCTGTGATGGTTTGGGGTGTGATTGTATTCTATTGTGGCTGTCTGCCTCAACTATTACTACACTGAGGTGTTGTCTGGTGACTGGGGGGGGGGGGGGGGGTTCTGGAGAGTCTTGGATGGTGCTGGTTCTGGACAGAGGAAGCATTGACGGCGGACCAAGTTCTGTTTGAGGACAAGGGATCGTCACAAGTATAAAGTTGTCTCATATTTCAGGAAGACGTTACCTTAGCAGCGAATTCATACAGGTCTCACAGAAGCGGTGCCCACATTCTGTCTGCCGGGGGTTGCAGAGGACTAGCCGACACTTTTCACACTTGTACTTCTCTTCCACATGCTTCAGGAACTTCTCTTGGTACCCCCCTTGCTCGGGTACGTAGATGGTAGTGGCGAGGCTGCGATCTGGGTTGGCTCGCTGCTGTAGTGTTTGTGAAGACACGGCTGGCTCAACTCTTTTGCTTGCATCCATGATATAACCGCTAAATTCTGAAACGAGAAATGGGATGATCAGCACAGGATCAGGGACAACGAAGCTTATACCATCATTCCCTGGACGGCCACAAGTCCCCCCACTGACACCAATAAAGGGGCACAATTCTACCAACTAATACCAATCATGGGGCACAATTTCTCCCAATGACACCAACAATGTGGCACGATTTCTCCCAATGAGACCAACAATGGGACCCAATAATGGATCACGATTTCTCCCAATAAGACCCAATGATGGGGCACGATTTCTCCCAATGAGACCAACAATGGGACCCAATAATGGATCACGATTTCTCCCAATGAGACCCAATGATGGGGCACGATTTCTCCCAATGAGACCAACAATGGGACCCAATAATGGATCACGATTTCTCCCAATGAGACCCAATGATGGGGCACGATTTCTCCCAATGAGACCAACAATGGGACCCAATAATGGATCACGATTTCTCCCAATGATACCCAATGATGGGGCACGATTTCTCCCAATGAGACCAACAATGAGACCAAATGATGGGGCACAATTTCTCCCTATGAGACCAACAATGGGACCCAATGATGGGGTACGATTTCTCCCAATGAGACTAACAATGGGACCCAATGATGGGGCACGATTTCTCCCAATTAGACCAACAATGGGACCCAATGATGGGGCATGATTTTTCCCAATGAGACCAACAATGGGACCCAATGATGGGGCACGATTTCTCCCAATGAGACCAACGGTCAGGGGTTAAAGCGTATGTGCCAGTAAAAAAAAATATTAAAAGCCAGCAGCTACAAATACTGCAGCTGCTGACTTTTAATATTAGGACACTTACCTGTCCTGGAGTCCAGCGCCATCCGCAGCAGAGGACGAGCGATCGCTCGTCTCTCTGCTGCTCCCCCCGCCATCCTCAGTGAGGGGACCAGGAAGTGAAGCGCTCTGGCTTCACTACCCGGTTCCCTACGGCGCATGCGCGAGTCGCGCTGCGCCCGCCGATTGTCTCACACGCTGTGTGCTGGGAGCCGAGTGTTCCCAGCACACAACGGGGGACAGATGGGAAGTCAGGAAAAACCTGTCTTTTGCCCGTGATGTGTGGCCGGAAGTGGGTGCAAATACCTGTCTTTAGACAGGTATCTGCACCCCCCTCCCCCCTGAAAGGTGTCAAATGTGACACCGGAGGGGGGGCGGGTTCCAATCAGCGGGACTCCACTTTAGGGTGGAGCTCCGCTTTAACACCGTTTACGATATTCCATTCCACCAACCCAAGACAGCTTATCCGACACTTCAACAATCCAGCAGACACGATCCATTGGAATTCCCCAGAAAAACGAGACACACAGCTCCTTTAATGGTAAACTATCAGCTTTTTATACAGTTAGAAAGCATGCTGCAGTAATCACAGGGACAATGAAACACTCCACCCAAAACATCACACAATGGGTGCTTAACGGATCCCTTTCAATCCACATCCCAGAAAGACATTCTGGCACCGAATCTACATGAATCAATTACTATAGCGGACATGGCAGACATGACTTTTAGTGTGTTAACTCACAACACATTAGCATCAATAGAACTTTCACACAATACAGAGCTAGTTAGCATAGCACAATGAAATATCTTAGGAGCCAGACTCAATTAACACCTCAACAGTCTATGTGTCCCCACATGAATGAGTCACTCTGCTATTGACCTGTTGGAGTCAGAATTAACCACCTGTAATATTCCAAGATATCCTGCAATACATGAAGTATCATTATTGTCCCATCTCATGTAATTCATGATATCATTTCTCAGTCATCCTATGCCCCTATTGGACATAGGATGACCCTAGACCCAAAAGTCATTAGTGAAGCTGGCACAGGAGTACCCCGCATCCTTCAAAAGTCTCTGGGTATCACGGGCCATTCCGTTACATCGACCAACAATGGGACCCAATGATGGGGCACAATTTCCCACCCCAAAGAACAAGAACAATTGTGGGCCCAATGACACCAACGATGGGGCACAATTCTTAAAGTAAAATAATTATATAAAAAAAAAATGTAAAAACGCCCCTGTCCCCGAGTGGGTCGCGCTTGGAAGCGAACGCAAGTCCCACCCACATATGTAAACACTGTTTAAACCACACATGTGAGGTATTGCCATGTGTGTTAGAGTGAGAGCAATAATTCTAGCACTAGACCTTCTCTGTAACTCTAAACTGGTAACCCGTCACCTATGGAGATTTTTAAGTACCGAAGTTTGGCGCCATTCCATGAGTGTGCGCAATTTTAAAGCGTGACAAGTTAGGTATCCATTTACTCAGTGTAACATCATCTTTCACATTATACAAAAAAAATGGGCTAACTTTACTGTTTTGTTATTTTTTTAATTCATGAAACCGTCCCCCCCCCAAAAAAAGGCGTTTGAAAAATGATCACGCAAATACCGTGTGAGATAAAAAGTTGCAATGACCGCCACTTTATTCCTTAGGGTGCCTGCTAAAAATATATAATGTTTGGGGGTTCTGAGTAATTTTCTAGCAAAAAAAATATGATTTTTACATGATTTTTTACATGAAGAAGAGCAGTGCCAGGACAGGCCCGGTATGGAAGTGGTTAACAACTTAAGACCCAGACCTTTAGGCAGCTAAAGGACCCGGACAGTTTTTGCGATTCGGCACTGCGTCGCTTTAACTGACAATTGCGCTGTCGTGCGACGTGGCTCCCAAACAAAATTGGCGTCCTTTTTTTCCCACAAATAGAGCTTTCTTTTGGTGGTATTTGATCACCTCTGCGGTTTTTATTTTTTGCGCTATAAACAAAAATAGAGCGACAATTTTGAAAAAAAATAAATATTTTTTACTTTTTGCTATAATAAATATCCCCAAAATATATATAAAAAAAAATGTTTCCCTCAGTTTAGGCCGATACGTATTCTTCTACCCATTTTTGGTAAAAAAAAAAAAAAAAATCGCAATAAGCGTTTATCGATTGGTTTGCGCCCATTTTTTTTGTATAATGTGAAAGATGATGTTACACTGAGTAAATGGGGATAGTTTTATTGCATTTTTATTAATTCTCATTTTTTTTACTACTAATGGCGGCGATCAGCGTTTTTTTTCGTGACTGCGACATTATGGCGGACACTTCAGACAATTTTGACACATTTTTGGGACCATTTTTACAGCAAAAAATGCATTTAAAATGTTTACTGTGAAAATGACAATTGCAGTTTGGGAGTTAACCACAAGGGGGCGCTGATGGGGGTTATGTATGACCTCATCTGTGTTTCTAACTGTAGGGGGGTGTGGCTGTAGGTGTGACGTCATCGATTGTGATTCCCTATATCAGGGAACACACGATGGATGACGGCGCCACAGTGAAGAACGGGGAAGGTGTGTTTACACACAGCTCTCCCCGTTCTTCAGCTCCGGGGACCGATCGCGGGACTCCATCGGCGATCGGGACCGCAAGTCCCCGCGGCCCCGGAGCTTCGGACCAGGTCGCGTGCACGCGTGCGACCCCACGGCTGGGCTTAAAGGGCAACGTACAGTTACGTTGATGTGCCCAGCCGTGCCATTCTGCCGACGTATATCGGCGTGAAGGGGTCCTTAAGTGGTTAATATATGAGATTTTAGGAATTTTTGATACGTCTTCTTTAACAGTCAATCTTGAACATTCCATTCTGGCTTCCTACACAATGGCCCCCGTATGCCGACTTCCTACACCGTATCTTGTTCACAATTCGAGTGAGCAGTATATTTCCAAGGAGCCCTCGTGACCTTCCTCCCATTACGCAGCTCTTTATCACGGTGAAAATGAGGCAAGAGAACCAAAACGTTTGTAATGAATGAAAGGCGGGATCAATCAGTTTCTGGGTAAGCCTACACACCACCTCGTTCTCGGAAGCGGCCCCACTAAAAAAAAAAAACACTTTTCACTCAACATTCTGAAAATGTCAAAACAGCATCTTCCCGCCCTTTTCTAGGCTCTGTACCGCGCACGCTCGCGTTTACAATTTCCACTAACCGGGTCAAAAATGAAAGAGTCATGCAAGATACTCAAGTAACAAAACCTTCACACCACGCCCCACACAATTTTTTTTTACAATTATTTTCCAGAATAACTGAGACAGCAAAAAAAATTAAGTTTAAAACACTCTGAGTCAGACATACAGTACAAAAGTTAAAAATACAATTCTGTAAAAGAAAAGTGCGTGGGCACCAAAAAAAAAAAAAAAAAAAAACACGTCAGCCAAGGCAGATTTTTCTCAAAAAAATAAATAAAAAAAAAAAAAAAAAAAGAGATTCATTGGCATTATTCAACTGGATTATGCAAGCTGACTGACATGCGCGTCGGGACCCTTCGGGGTAAGACCGCGCTATATTAAGATACCTCTCAACTCAACTCAACTGAATGGTGGGCCTTAAAGGTCAAACGCCCACTAAAACCAACATTTCAGGTTTTTAGTTGGTACCTGTGGGCTGAGCCAACCCAATATTTGCAAATATCAGATTTATGGGCCTGAAAGTGGAATTTTAGTTCTTCGATAAAACCTAGTAGGCGGAGTTTATGTCTTGGACAGTCTAAATCACCAGTCAACCAGTTCAAAAATGTGTTAACCAGAGGGTGCACAGGGTGTGCGTTCCCTGGTTAATACGGACACGTGTCTCAGCCAATCGGGTTCACCAAGTCTGGTTACCTGTCACCTGATTGGCTGAAGCGACATCGAGGGCGGGAGAAGACATCAAGGGATCGTGGAGGAGAATGGCTGACCTGAGAAAGGCAAGTGCTGGGCGGTGGGTCAATCTGGCGGTATTTTGGGGGCAATCTGGTGGCATATTATGGGGCAAACTGGCGGCAATTGATGGGCACAGTGGCGACAACTGATGGCACAGTGGCGACAATTGATGGGCACAGTGGCGACAATTGATGGGCACAGTGGCGACAACTGATGGCACAGTGGCGACAACTGATGGCACAGTGGCGACAACTGATGGCACAGTGGCGACAACTGATAGGCACAGTGGCGACAACTGATAGGCACAGTGGCGACAACTGATAGGCACAGTGGCAACAATTGATGGGCACAGTGGCAACAATCGATGGGCACAGTGAGGCTGCAAGTGATTTTTTTTTTTTTTTTTTGTTTTGAGCACCAGCCTCCACTGCTGTTGGCGCTGAATCCTGTATAATAATAATAATAATTCCTTCATTAATGCTGGTGGGGGAAAGGGGGAGAAGTCATTGGGTGCAAAAGATAAAATACTTAGTAATGGTATATCACAAATAAATCCAGGCTCCCAAGGTGGGGGAACCATCAGAGAGAAATGGTACCCCGAAACATCAATGCAAAACATTCTAAAAAGATTCATTGTGCATTCCCCCTACACGGGACGTAATTGTGCATCATGAAGAACAGGAACGTAAACCAGTAATTAATAATGGGTTAGATAAACAACCCCGTCCCTGCTCAGTGTAGAAAGAGTTTGACACAAGCACACTTTTTAAATTAGTGACATGAAAGAAAAAGGGGAAATCCCATACGATATAAAAAAGTGAGTGAGCTCCAGAGAGATAAGAGAAGGAGAAGGAGCGAGCAAGTGCGTGAAAGGGAAAAGGAGGCAACGCAAGAGAGGGGGAGAAGGAGAGAGCCAGAGAAGGAGAGAGCCAGAGAGGGGGAGAAGGAGAGAGCCAGAGAGGGGGAGAAGGAGAGAGCCAGAGAGGGGGGAGAAGGAGAGAGCCAGAGAGGGGGAGAAGGAGAGAGCCAAAGAGGGGGAGAAGGAGAGAGCCAGAGAGAAAACTTGAGAGGGAAGAGAGGGGGAGAAGGAGCAAGCGCTTGAGAGGGAGAAGGAGTGAGCGAAAAAGTGTGCAAGGGAGAAGTAGCGAGTGAGAAAGAATGAGGAGAAGTGAGGGAGTCAGCCGGAGGGAGAAGGAGGAGCAAGCATAGGAGAGGGAGGGAGGAGAAGCGAGCCAGAGAGAGAGAGAGAGAGGGAGGAGAAGCGAGCCAGAGAGAGAGAGAGAGAGAGAGAGAGGGAGGAGAAGCGAGCCAGAGAGAGAGAGAGAGAGAGAGAGAGAGAGAGAGAGAGAGAGAGAGAGAGAGAGAGAGGGGAGGAGAAGCGAGCCAGAGAGAGAGGGAGGAGAAGCGAGCCAGAGAGAGAGAGGGAGGAAGAGCGAGCCAGAAAGAGAGAGGGAGGAGGAGCGAGCCAGAAAGAGAGAGGGAGGAGGAGCGAGCCAGAAAGAGAGAGGGAGGAGGAGCGAGCCAGAAAGAGAGAGGGAGGAGGAGCGAGCCAGAAAGAGAGAGGGAGGAGGAGCGAGCCAGAAAGAGAGAGGGAGGAGGAGCGAGCCAGAAAGAGAGAGGGAGGAGGAGCGAGCCAGAAAGAGAGAGGGAGGAGGAGCGAGCCAGAAAGAGAGAGGGAGGAGGAGCGAGCCAGAAAGAGAGAGGGAGGAGGAGCGAGCCAGAAAGAGAGAGGGAGGAGGAGCGAGCCAGAAAGAGAGAGGGAGGAGGAGCGAGCCAGAAAGAGAGAGGGAGGAGGAGCGAGCCAGAAAGAGAGAGGGAAGAGGAGCGAGCCAGAGAGAGGGAGGGAGGAGGAGCAAGCAAGAGAGAGGGAGGAGGCGCGAGCCAGAGAGAGAGGGAGGAGGCGCGAGCCAGAGAGAGAGGGAGGAGGCGCGAGCCAGAGAGAGAGGGAGGAGGCGCGAGCCAGAGAGAGAGGGAGGAGGCGCGAGCCAGAGAGAGAGGGAGGAGGAGCGAGCCAGAGAGAGGGAGGAGGCGCGAGCCAGAGAGAGAGAGGGAGGAGGCGAGAGCCAGAGAGAGAGAGGGAGGAGGCGAGAGCCAGAGAGAGGGAGGAGGAGCGAGCCAGAGAGAGGGAGGAGGAGCGAGCCAGAGAGAGGGAGGAGGAGCGAGCCAGAGAGAGAGAGAGGGAGGAGGCGCGAGCCAGAGAGAGGGAGGAGGAGAAGAGAACGCGAGAGAGGGAAGAGGAGAGAATGTGAGAGAGGCAGAAGAAGACTCAAGAGAGGGAAGAGAGCCACAGGGAGACAGCCAGGGAGAAAGAGCAAATAGAAAGACTGAGAGAGCAAAAGAAAGCAAGAAACGGGTGAAAGAAATGGAGACGACGGAGGTGCCACATGAGGTTCCCATTGAGTTTAAACACCTTATTCCTAGAGGGCGCCCAGATACTCCTATAGTTCACACAGTGTACACTTCCTTACATTACCCCAAGTTCCCTATTGTGGTGACACGGAGATGAATAAAACCTCAAACATTATATTCCCCACTTTACACAGCAGCATATTAATTCTTGGCTGTGAGCCCATTGCAGGGGATTCCCCCCATATCCTGTGCCAAGGATGCCAGGAAGTGCTGGGGGTGGGCATGGGTGCTGAGAGCATACATTCTGCACATAAAAAGCACTAGGACGAAGGTAACGAGACATGCAAAGTGAACCAGATCATGCACAAAAAAATTCGGGACAAGCAGTAAAAGTGCTTGGAAACAAATCATCATTCATATACGCATCTATAAGCATTCTGGAGAGATTATATTTTGAAAGTTCACAACACCAACAGTGAAATCTTGTGTTTTCAGCCGATGGGACCCACTCCTGATCATGTGACTGGTCTGAGCCAAATCACATGATGGGGAAGCTGCTGACTTTCGGTGGCATTTAGATCCCCTTATAGGACCACCAGAAGTCAGCAGCAGGGAATTACAGCTTTTCCTGCTTGTTGCAGAGTTTAATGCCCTTGGTCTGGGCACAGGTGAACTTTACCTTTAACAAATACAGTGGAACCTTGGATTACGAGCATAATCCCCTCCAGGAGAATGCTTGTAATCCAAAGCGCTCGCGTATCAAAGCGATTTTGCCCATAGAAGTCAATGGAAACGAAGATAATTTGTTACGCATTGACTTCTACAGCATGCAATACCGCATGTGGCCAGAGGTGGGGGGCGCCGGAGAGCCTCGGAATAGGACAGCTCGGCTGAATTCAGAAAGGCTCGGGAACGGAGTATTTCCGAATGGCTCCAAACCGCTCCAAGTGTCACCGGCGCCCCCCCCCCGCACCTCTGGCCAAATGCGGTACTGCACACCCCATTAGCTTGAATTCTGCTTGTTTTGCGAGACAACACTGCGTTAACCAAGGCTCCACTGTATGAGGAAGCAGGCTAAAGAGTAAATCAAGCCATGGGGTGTACCACAATGTCACCTTTGTTTTCTAAGACACAGAACCTGAAGCAATTAGAAAAATAACTCAAGCCATCCCCTGGGGCATCCAACTGTCACTCTCTGATGTCTTGGGTAACAGCCGGAGGGCCTTCAGCAAAACATTCCTTGTGCCAAGACAAAATTCTGACACCGCGTTACAAATTTTTTTCAGGAAATGATACAATGAATCAAATCCCGATGCCAATATACAATCAAGGTTCACACATACAGGTGTGACTGAGCGCGCACGCGCATTTTCAGGGTGTTCCCGTGCGTAACATAAAGAGGCAGCCAATTTACTCGCGGAAAAGAAGTCCCCGCCTCTATTCCAAAAAACATGCCGCATGGGTGCCATTGACCATCAATAGCACCGCCGCATGTCTGCTACAAGGGCGGCACATCTTCGTGCATTGGGAAAGCGCATGATTTTGCGCATGTTCCCGACATGCAAGGACGTAATTAACACTCGTGCTGCCCAAACCTTTTACGCACAAATGCAACCTTATGCTCTTTTCTCACCGGCCGCATGTTAACCACTTCCGGACCAGCTTACGCCAGGGGTTGACAAATTTGCTTGGAATCTAGGAGCCAGCTAAAAAAGTGAGGAGCCAAAAAACACGCCCAGTCCCGACGAGCTTGCGCGCAGAAGGCGAACATATACGTGAGCAACGCCCGCCTATGTAAACGGTGTTCAAACCACACATGTGAGGTATCGCCGCGATCGGTAGAGCGAGAGCAATAATTCTAGCCCTAGACCTCCTCTGTAACTCAAAACATGCAACCTGTAGATTTTTTTTTAAACGTCGCCTATGAAGATTTTAAAGGGTAAACGTTTTTCGGCATTCCATGAGCGGACGCAATTTTCAAGCGTGACATGTTGGGTGTCAAAAAACTCGGCGTAACATTATCTTTCATAATATTAAAAAAATGGGGATAACTTTACTGTTGTCTTATTTAATTTAAAAAAGTGTAATTTTTTCACAAAAAAAGTGCGCTTGTAATACCGCAGCGCAAATACGGCGTGACAGAAAGTATTGCAACGATCGCCATTTTATTCTCTAGGGTGTTAGGATAAAAAATATATATAAATGTTTGGGGGTTCTAATTAGAGGGAAGAAGATGGCACTGAAAATAGTGAAAAATAACATTAGTTGGTGTCAGGGTAAGGAATGGTGCCCCGACATTGGTGTCAGGGGAAGGAATGGTGCCCCGACATTGGTGTCAGGGGAAGGAATGGTGCCCCGACATTGGTGTCAGGGGAAGGAATGGTGCCCCGACATTGGTGTCAGGGGAAGGAATGGTGCCCCGACATTGGTGTCATGGGAAGGAAGAGTGCCCCGTCATTGGTATCAGGGTAAGGAAGAGTGCCCGGTCATCGGTGTCATTGGGTGCCCTTGTTGGGGTCTTTGGGAGGAACTTTGCCTAACCGTTGGTGTTATTGGGAGGCATTGTGTGCTTCATCGGTGTCCGTGAATAAAATGGCACCCCTAGGGCTGGATTTAAAAAAAAAAAAAAAAAAAAAGGGCCACATCTGGCCCCGTGGGCCACAGTTTGGAGACCACTGCTTTATACATTACAATATAAGGAATAAAGCCCTAAAAAAAAAGAAACCAGCCACCACATCGAAGGACTGGTATAAAAACGCTGTTCTCGGGTATTATTCCACACATTTCTGGTAACTCCTCCCCACCCCCCACACTCGTTAAAGTTTTTTTTCCTTGGTCCTATAAAATGTGGTCCTTTTTGAAGATCAGTACACATGACATTTTTTTTTTGCTTTTCTACATCTGACTACGACCACGAGTGACAGATGGGAATAACGAGTCAAACTTTTAGATGATATGCAAAAAGAAAGTGAATAGTGTGCGAGGGGGATCACCTCCGGGAATAACGCGCGTGGTGCGAGGGACGCGGTAAATCCCGCCCCCCCCAGGCTCATAACACACTGATTCCTGGAAGATCTATAAAATGTACACAAATATAGAGTGATGACATAAATCCGGAAGGGGGGGGCACACAAAACAGACCCGAAACCCGAGGATTACTCAGAGGGGGGGGGCCGAGGCGGAATTCACAGCTTGTAGAATTAGTTGGCTTCACGTGTTTCACTATTGAAATGGTTCCCAAAATGTAAATACAGACCTTCGTCAGCACGTGAGAAGAAGAGGGGGGGGGGGGGGGGGGGGGGGGTTGTATGAGGGTTCTTCAAAAAGTTTCTGCACTTTTTTTTTTATAAAGTTTCGCAGTCATCTTCACCACAGCGTGACAACTTATACTAAACTGCAAGGACAGCCGGATTGCCAGACAGGCTAGTCACATGACACCCTGACAACCAATTTCTACTTCCCCCGCCCTCACCGTTTCCAACAAAAAATAAAAAAATAGTGCAGCAACTTTTCAAAGACCCCCTCCCCCCCCGTATAAAAACGGTTTTATTTTTACCAGTTTTCCATTTTTTTAAGCTGGAATACCGAGACCAAGTGTCAGCTCATTGGACAAGAAATCTAGAACTTGCTGGTTTGAGAACTAGAGGTGCACTCACATATTATAAAGTTCTTGGGTGATAGGTCTATTAATGCAATCTACCCCAAGCCCCCCCTTAAGAATGTATTCTATCTATTCACTAGAGAGCGGTGACATCACAGAGAATGCAGCCTATCCAATCACAAGAGACCAGTGACATCACAGAGAATGCAGCCTATCCATTCACATCACTAAGAATGTAGCGCATCCATTCA
This sequence comes from Rana temporaria, assembly GCF_905171775.1. Classification (NCBI taxonomy): domain Eukaryota; kingdom Metazoa; phylum Chordata; class Amphibia; order Anura; family Ranidae; genus Rana; species Rana temporaria. The sequence goes on along the minus strand of NC_053501.1, from coordinate 4,092,895 downwards.
CTAGAGCAGGGCTCGACAAATCCCGGTCGCCATGGCTACTAGAAATAGGGTCCTGGCGACTTGGCTTGGAAGGGGGGGGGGGGGCTGGCGCCATCTGGCGGTGAGCCGTTGGTATTACAAGTTAAGCATTACAAGTTAAACAATTCTAATGTAATTTTTCACTATTTTCACTGCCATCTTCTTCCCTCTAATTAGAACCCCCAAACATTATATATATTTTTTATCCTAACACCCTAGAGAATAAAATGGCGATCGTTGCAATACTTTGTCACGCCGTATTTGCGCAGCGGTCTTACAAGCGCACTTTTTTGGGGAAAAATTACACTTTTTTTAATTAAAAAATAAGACAACAGTAAAGTTATCCCAATTTTTTTTATATTGTGAAAGATAATGTTACGCCGAGTAAATTCATACCCAACATGTCACGCTTCAAAATTGCGTCCGCTCGTGGAATGCCGACAAACTTTTACCCTTTAAAATCTTAATAGGCGACGTTTAAAAAAAATCTACAGGTTGCATGTTTTGAGTTACAGAGGAGGTCTAGGGCTAGAATTATTGCTCTCGCTCTACCAATCGCGGCGATACCTCATATGTGTGGTTTGAACACCGTTTACATATGGGGGCGCTGCTCACGTATGTGTTCGCTTCTGCGCGCAAGCTTGTCGGGACAGGGCGCGTTTTCTGGCTCCTAACTTTTTTAGCTGGCTACTAGATTCCAAGCAAATTTGTCAAACCCTGCACTAGAGACCAGTAAAATCACAGAGAATGCAGCCTATCCATTCAATAGAAACACTTTAAGGCCCGTACACACGATCCAAAAATCGCAAGTAAAATTTGGTCCCGAACGATCGATCTGCCGATTTTCGGGTCGTTGGTACCGTGTTTTTCGACAGCCGATTCTGATTTTTCGGACGACAAAAGCTGGATGTACAGAATATAAAACTGTAATCGCAGGTGAACAACGTCCAATTTTCATTTAATTAGTACGGTCTTCAACACTACATTACGTCATGTCTGAAGATGAATTCTGTCGTACGAGAATTTCCGCATGGCGAGTACCCTCAAACTTTCGCATGCAACAAAAACCGGACCAACGGTCGTCCGAAAATCTGATCGTGTGTACAAGACATTAGATCGGGGGTCTCAAAACGGCAGCCCTTTGCTTGCCTTTATCCGACCCTTGGGGCACTATTCCTCCCACTGATATGAGACACTTTTCTGCCACCTGACGCCAATAACGGGGCACCATTTCTCCCACTAGCACCAATAATGGGGCACTAGTCCTGCCCATGATACCAATTATGGCAATGTTTAGACCCCTTTCACACTGGGGCGTTTTTTAGGCGATTTGGCGTTTAAAAAAAGCCTGTAAAGCGCCTGAAAGAAGCCTCATCTGCAATCCCAATGTGAAAGCCCAAGTGCTTTCAGAGGCCTTTCACACTGCCAGCGCCCGAAAAACGCTGGTAAAGCGCTGCTATGACCCCTTTCACACTGAGGCGCTTTTCAGGCGCTTTGGCGTTAAAAAAAGCTTCCTCAATGGGAAGGGGGCTTTAGGAGCGGTGTATTAACCGCTCCTAAAGCGCTGCAAAGAAGCTGCATGCAGGACTTTTTTTGACGCCCTGCCAGCTCAGCGCCTCAGTGTGAAAGCACTCAGGCTTTCACATTGGGATTGCAGATGCAGCTTCTTTCAGGCGTTTTACAGGCGCTTTTTTTAACGCTAAAGCGCTTGAAAAATGCCCCATTGTGAAAGGGCCCTTACTCCTATTAACCACTTAAGGACCCCTTCACGCCGACAGAATGGCACGGCTCGGCACAATCACGTACCTGTATGTTGCCCTTTAAGCCCAGCTGTGGGGTCGCGCGCGCGACCCGGTCCGAAGCTCCGCGGCTGCGGGACTCGTGGACCCGATCGCCGCTGGAGTCCCGCGATCGGTCCCCGGAGCTGAAGAACGGGGAGAGGCGTGTGTAAACACAGCTTCCCCGTTCTTCACTGTGGCGGCGTCATTGATCGTGTGTTCCCTTTTTATAGGGATACACAATCGATGACGTCACACCTACAGCCACACCCCCCTACAGTTAGAAACACATATGAGGTCACACTTAACCCCTACAGCACCCCCTAGTGGTTAACTCCCAAACGGCAATTGTCATTTTCACAGTAAACAGTGCATTTTTATAGCACTTTTTGCTGTGAAAATGACAATGGTCCCAAAAATGTGTCAAAATTGTCCGAAGGGTCCGCCATAATGTCGCAGTCACAAAAAAAAATTGTTGATCGCCGCCATTACTATTAAATTAATAAAAATGCAATAAAACTATCCCCTATTTTGTAAACGCTATAAATTTTGCCAAAAATAGGTAGAAGAATACGTATCGGCCTAAACTGAGGGAAAAAAAAAGTTTTTTTATATATTTTTGGGGGATATTTATTATAGCAAAAAGGAAAGAAATATTGCATTTTTTTTTTTCAAAATTGTTGCTATTTTCGTTTATAGCGCAAAAAATAAAAACCGCAGAGGTGATCAAATACCACCAGAAAAAAGCTCTATTTGTGGGGGGGGGGGGGGGGGGGGGGGGGGGGGGGGGGGGGGGGCGGAAAGACGCCAATTTTGTTTGGGAGCCACGTCGCACGACTGCGCAATTGTCAGTTAAAGCGACACATCGCTGAATTCGCAAAAAGGGGCAGGTCCTTAACCTGCATAATGGTCCGGGTCTTAAGTGGTTAAAGTTGTTCAGCGGTTTGCGTTCTTTCAGCGCTGCGTGGTGTCTCGGACAGCGGCGGTCCCGTCAGACTGTATACCCCACGCGGGGCAGCAATTGATGTGAAATGCAGCCAACATGTCGTTACCCAACTACGCGATAAATGTCGTGATAACCGCGCTAGGATTATAATCAGCAGGTCCACTTTCTAAAAATGTCCTCAATTAAAATTCAGACTGGAAACATCTCCAGAGCAGAACAATCTGTGCAAAAGTAAAACAAACAACAAAAGCAAGACAAACAACATTCTGAATATACGGTAAGAAACCAAAAGCAAGACGAGGAAAACAATGCAAAATTTCCCGATGACCTCTTCCACTGGAATTCTTCAGAATCGTACGCTGGTAAGCCCGGTATTCCCCCGTTTCTGTATATAGATCTCCAGAACGTTGCAATCCACGTACGTCTCCTGCTGGTTACACAACGAGGCGGAATGGTTCCTACAGATCACCAACCAGAGCAGCAGAGCAGAAATGATCCTTCAGACTACTGAACTTTCCTTTCCAGTCCTATACAGCCCAGCCGTATTAGAGGACATGTTTGGCCAACAACTGAAAGCACGCAATGTATACCAGGGGTCCTCAAACTTTTTAAACAGGGGGGCCGGTTCACTGTCCCTCAGACCGTTAGAGGGCCGGACTATAAAGATAAAATATGAACAATTTCCTATGCACACTGCACATATGTTATTTTGAGCCCCCCTCACCGCCATTTCAGACCATCATTGCAAGCCCCCCCCACCCTCACTGTAATTTCAAATTCAAGCCATCATTTCAAGCCCCCCCCCCCCCTTACCATTGCAACCCTCCCCCTTCATAATTATAAGTCCCTCATTGCAAGCCCCCCTCACAATCATTAATTGCAAACCGATCATGATCATTGCAAGCCCCCCCCCCCACCTCACCATCATCCCCTCATTACAAGCCCCCCTCGCCATCATCATTGTAAGCCCCTCATTGCAAACCGATCAAGATCATTGCAAGCCCCCCCAATCATCATTACATCATCATCATCAGCCCCTCATTGCAACCCCTCCTCACCTTTGCAAGCCCCCCTCACCATAATCGGCCCCTCATTGCAACCCCCCCTCACCATTGCAAGCCCCTCATTGCAAGCCCCCCCCTCACAATCATTATTTGCAAACCGATCATGATCATTGCAAGCCCCCCCCCCCCACCTCACCATCACCCCCTCATTACAAGCCCCCCTCGCCATCATCATTGTAAGCCCCTCATTGCAAGCCCCCCCTTACAATCATTAATTGCAAGCCGATCAAGATCGTTGCAAGCCCCCCCAATCACAATCATCATTACATCATCACCATCATCCCCTCAATGCAACTCCTCCTCACCTTTGCAAGCCCCCCTCACCATCATCAGCCACTCATTGCAAGCCCCCCCACACCTTCATCATTACATCATCAGCCCCTCATTGCAACCCCCCCCCACCACCATCATCATCATCATCATTAGCCCCCACCACCATCATCATCATCATTTCATCATCATCATCAGCGCCCCCCACCTTCATCATTACATCATCAGCCCCTCATTGCAAGCCCCCCCCACCATCATCATCACATCATCATTTCATCATCATCAGCCCCCCCCCCCCACCATCATCATTTCATCATCATCAGCCCCCCCCCACCATCATTACATCATCATTTCATCATTATCAGCAACCCCCCCTGACCATCGCAAGCCCCTCACAGCCTTTCTCCTTACTGTGCCAAACTGCTGTCACGATCCCGCTGTGTCACGGTCCCGCTGTGTCACGGAGATAACAGTATTGGTAACAGTTCTGGCACGCTATAATAAAAGTCCCGCCCTCCTCCTCCTAGACCGGCTCGTGTTATAGACGGAACACTGGCTCTATCACACGAGCTGGTCTAGGAGGAGGAGGGCGGGACATTTATCACAGCGCCCGGGACCGCTGTGTTACAACCTGCCATGTAACCGGCGTTGCCTGTCAGGGTCGGGTGGGCCGGTTAAAATTCCTCCGCGGGCCGCATGTGGCCCGCGGGCCGTAGTTTGAGGACCCCTGATGTATACCGTCACTTTCCTATACTGCCTGGAGCAGCCATTCCCAACCAGGGTTTTGTGGACCCCTAGAGTTCCTCCAGAGGTTGCCGAGAGTTCCTTGAGCTGTGGCTGGTTGATTTACCATCTGATCGTGCCTCCATAGTTCCGGGGGCAAAGCCAATTGGCAGATCCCGGGTTTTCTGGCATTATTCCCACTGAGGAAACAAATTCCTTGATGCAAGAGGCACAAGATCTGCACAAGTAATCGTTAAAAAATTTGTGATCTCGATTCAACCCCCCCCCCCCCCCCCGACGATCTGCAATGCAGAGTTTGCGGATTCTTTCATATAACAAGTGGAGAGAATGTATCTGCTCACTCAGCTGTCAAAAGAAAAAATCCGGCAGTCTGCCAAGTTTACATAAAAAGGATAAACTTCTGAGTGTGTAAAGAAAAAGTCCCGTGAACTGCCGATATGGTTCCTCCTATCGATATGGTCCCCCCCCCCCCTTGACTGCGCAGGCGCAATCCGAGGCGACGGAAATCACTGAACCTGATGAGCGGTTTTCAGGTGTAGCCGCCCCTCCAGGGCGACGTGGAATTTGCTGTAAGTGGCCAGTCAGCCTCACGTCCTCGCCGCTGCGCTCGCTCGGCCTCCTGGCTCTTTTTTTTTTTTAATATCCTCCAAGTCCACAGGGATGGTATAGAATGAGCCTGGATGCCGTCCAGAGCAGCGCATGCGCCGTGTACACCTAAAGAACAGCTGATCAGGTTCGGAGATTTCCGCGGGCTTCGTCTGCCCCTGGGCAGGGAACCATATCGATAGGGGAACTGGCGACAAGACACCGGCAGTCTGCCAAGTTTTTTTAACCACTTCAGCCCCGGACTATTTTGCTGGTCAATGACCGGGCCACTTTTTGCGATTCGGCACTGCGTCGCTTTAACTGACAATTGCGCGGTCGTGCGACGTGGCTCCCAAACAAAATCGGCGTCCTTTTTTTCCCCACAAATAGAGGTTTCTTTTGGTGGTATTTGATCACCTCTGCGGTTTTTATTTTTTGCGCTATAAACAAAAATAGAGCGACAATTTTGAAAAAAATAATATTTTTTACTTTTTGCTATAATAAATATCCCCAAAAAATATATATCAAAAAATATTTTTTAGTAACTATAAACTGCAAAATATCATTTTCTCATCAGCAGTATATAGCAGTCTAGTCTGTTGACTTCTATCAGTTTCTGGTTTGAGCTTGTAGGAGGAGCTTTAAATTCTTCCCCGATTGTCCTATGAGGCTGCAGGACCCCTGACCCTCTGTCTGGACAGTGCCGATTGGCCCTGTGCTGATCACATGCACCCAAGATAAAAAAAAAGGAGAAAAAAAAACTCTCTAGCAATACACACCAAACTGGGCATGTGCAGCTTACCCCCAATTCTCTGTTTTTATCAGCAGATTGGGGGCTGTGGAAGAAGGGGAGGATCAGAGAACACAGAATCAAACAGCCTATTTTACACAATGCAGAGGATTAATGCCTTAGGTTCAGTGGGTATAAAAAGAACATTGAGACACAGCGATTTTGCACAGAGCAGCCTGTAACGGTATGGCCCGTGGGACCCAGAAGCTCTTGAAGCATGTGGGGTACTCCTGTGTCAGCTTCACCAATGACTCTTGTGTCTAGGGTCATCCTATGTCTAATAGGGGCATAGGATGACTGAGAACTGATATCATGGATTACATGAGATGGGACAGTAATGATAATTGCAGGAGATCTTGAAATATCATTCTGAACCCAACAGGTCAATAGAGTGTCTCCTTCAATGTGGAACATAGACTGTTGAGATGTAAATTGATGTTAATCACCTCCAGCTACCTGGCTGTAGTGATGAAAGCTTGCTGAGATTGCATTCTATTGTCTATTGTGTTAATTAAGCCTGGCTCCTAAGATATTTCATGGTGCTATGCTAACCAAACCTGTATTGTGTGGAAGTTCTATTGATGCTAATATGTGTTGTGAGTTAGCACACTCTAAAGGTCAGACGTCTGACTTATGTTCACTAAAGGAATGTGTATCGTGTAGCAGGTGAGAATAGCTTATCGCGGAGTCAGAAAGTCTGCCTAAGATGTGGATTGAGGGGGGACTCGTTAGCACTCATTGTGTGATGTTGTGGGTGGAGTGTGTCATTGTCCCTTTTGATTACTGCAGCATGCTTTCTAACTGTATATAAGAAACCATTAAAGTGTCATTTTGTTTGGAACCAGAGAACAAAGCTGTGTCTCGTTATTCTGGGGGAAATCCAATGGGTCCTGTCTGCTGGATTGTGGAGTGTCGGAAGCTGTCTTGGGTTGGTGGAATGGAATATCGCAACAGCGTTAACCCCTGACCGTTACACAGCCCCTATCCTATTCTTTGGTTCCCTTGTCGGTACTTCTGGCTTGCTCTAAGGGTACTGGTGCGCGCACGCTCCCCGACCCACCCACTGCGTTTATAAGGCACACAGAGCTGCGGCTCTGCCCCGTTCTCTCCTCATTGGTTTACTGGCTGTGATTAACAGTAGCAGGCAGAAATAGTTCCCGCTGCTGTCTCAGGCAATGAGAGACCTGGGAGAAGCTCAGCTCTTGTGCACATCGCTGGATCGTGAGGGAGTTCAGGTGAGCATTAGGGGGGGCTGGTGAGAGCGTTGCTGCACACACGTTTTTTACATTCATGCATTAACTGCTTGCCGACGTTGGCTCTGCTGGGCGAGACCACGTAGCTATACATCATCTCGCCGAGCAGCCAATAGGGGCGCGCGCGTGCCTATTGGCTCCTGACGCCCGGCGGGCGCGATCGCCGCCGGGCACCCCCGATCGCTCGTTACAGAGCGAGGACCGGGAGCTGTGTTTACACACACAGCTCCCGGTCCTGTCAGGGGAGAAATGACTGACCGTCTGTTCATACAATGTATGAACAGCGATCAGTCATTTCCCCAAGTCAGTCCCACCCCCCTACAGTTAGAACACCCCCAGGGAACATACTTAACCCCTTCCCTGCCCCCTAGTGTTAACCCCTTCCCTACCAGTGGCATTTTTATAGTAATCAATGCATTTTTATAGCACTGATCGCTATAAAAATGCCAATGGTCCCAAAAATGTGTCAAAAGTATCCGAAGTGTCCGCCATAATGTCGCAGTACCGAAAAAAAAAAAACGCTGATCGCCGCCATTACTAGTAAAAAAAAAAAAAAAAAAAATAGGATTAATAAAAATGCCTTAAAACTATCCCCTATTTTGTAGACGCTATAACTTTTGTGCAAACCGATCAATAAAACGTTTATTGCGATTTTTTTTACGTAAAAAAATGTAGAAGAATACGTATCGGCCTAAACTGAGGAAAAAATGTTTTTATATATATATTTTTTGGGGGATATTTATTATAGCAAAAAGTAAAAAATATAATTTTTTTTTCAAAATTGTCGCTCTATTTTTGTTTATAGCGCAAAAAATAAAAACCGCAGAGGTGATCAAATGCCACGGAAAGAAAGCTCTATTTGTGGGGAAAAAAGGACGCCAATTTTGTTTGGGAGCCACGTCGCACGACCGCGTAATTGTCCGTTAAAGCGACGCAGTGCTGAATCGCAAAAAGTGCTCTGGTCTTTGACCAGCAATAAGGTCCGGGGCTTAAGTGGTTAAATGCACGAAGATTAAGAAAAACGTGAACATTTTAAGTAGAACTATAGGCAAAAGTTTTTTTGGATAAAAAGGTTATTACTCCTGTCAGATTGTTTTCACCATCTGTGTATCATCGGGAGATTTCCCTTCACTTCCTGTCCCATAACCAAACAGGGAGGAAATCCCTGCAAATAAAGGGGATTTCCTTGGGATCCCCCAGAACTAGTGTCCCCATTGGAAGATTTCCCATCTATGACTTTTCTGGGGACAACCCAAAATTTGGGATTTTCTTTTACTTTCACTTTCCCTTTCAATGATAATGGTAAACAGGAGAAATAGAGGAGGAATCGCCTTAACGTGGGCACAGACAGCAATAGAAACGGACAGGGGTTCTAACCCCTCTCCACTCTATCCAACACTAAAACAAAGTTTTGCCTTAACCACTTCTCCACCGCGCCTATTCTGCCACTTCTCTCCTTCATGTGAAAATCACATTTTTTTTGCTAGAAAATTAATCAGAACCCCTAAACATTATATATATATTTATTTTTTAGCAGACACCCTAGGTAATACAATGGCGGTCATTGCAACTTTTTATCTCGCACGGTATTTGCGCAATAATTTTTCAAACGCCCTTTTTTGGGCAAAAAAATGATTTCATGAATTAAAAAAAATAACAAAAAACAGTAAAATTAAAGTAAAATTAGCCCAATATTTTTGTATAATGTGAAAGATGAAGTTACGCCTAGTAAATAGATACCTAACATGTCACGCTTTAAAATTGCGCACACTCATGGAATGGCGCCAAGCTTCGGTACTCAAAAATCTCCGTAGGCGACGCTTTAAATTTTGTTACAGGTTACTATTTTCGAGTTACAGAGGAGGTCTTGCGCTATAATTTTTGCACACGCTCTAACGCACGCGACGATACCTCACATGTGGGGTTTGAACAGCGTTTACATATGTGAGCGGGACTTGCATGCGTGTTCGCTTCTGAGCGCGAGCTACCGGGGACAGGGACGTTTAAAGAAATAAAGAAATAATTTATTTTACACTTTTTTTTATTTTATCACTTTTATTCCTATTACAAGGAATGTAAACATCCCTTGTAATAGGAATCAGTGTGACAGGTCCTCTTTATGGAGAGAGGCGGGGTCAATAAGACCTCCCCCTCCCCCCACATCTCTCCTCCAGGCTTACAAGCATGAGATTGTGAAACAAAAAATTCACCAAACACATGCCGACAGCCGCGATTGCAGCTTTGTTTACTTCCGGGTATCGGGCGTGACGTCATAACGTCGTGCCCGGACCTCCAACGGTCATAGAGATGACTGGTGACCATCTGGCGTTTACAAAATAGGGGATAGTTTTATTGCATTTTTATTAATACATTTTTTTTTTACTACTAATGGTGGCGATTTTTTTCGTGACTGCGACATTATGGCGGACACATCGGACAATTTTGACACATTTTTGGGACCATTGTCATTTTCACAGCAAAAAATGCTATAAAAATGCACAGATTACTGTGAAAATGACAATTTCAGTTTAGGAGTTAACCACAAGGGGGCGTTGAAGGGGTTATGTATGAACTAATATGTGTTTCTAACTGTAGGGGGGCAGGGCTGGACGTGTGGCGTCATTGATCGTGTTTCCCTATATCAGGGAACAGACGATCGATGACGGCGCCACAGTTTACACTCACCTCTCCCCGTTCTTCAGCTCCGGGGACCGATCGCGGGACTCCAGCAGCGATCGGGTCCGCGAGTCCCGCGGCCACGGAGCTTCAGAGCCCGCGACCCACCGCTGGGCACTTAAAGAGGACGTGCAGGTACGTGCTTGTGCCCTGCCGCGCCATTCTGTCAGCGTATATCTGCAGGAGGCGGTCCTTAAGTGGTTAAATGCTGCATTACAATTTAACTACACCCATTTGATTTTAGATGACTAAAACAAGTTTTAGCCAACTAAAATGTACTGGAGATTTAGTCGACTAAAACAATTGAAAAAAGACTAAAATGAGACTAAAACTAAAAATGCCATTTTAGTCCTAAGACTCATGCCTTGTACCCACCATCGTTTTTTCCCGATGCGATTCCTCTCCAGCCTGACTTGCGTACACAAAAAACTTCCGACCAAAGCGCGATGACGTCCAACACGTACGACGACACTATAAAGGAGAAGTTTCTTTCAAACGGCGCCACCCTCTGGGCCGCTTTTGCCGATCCTCGTGTTTAGTAAAAAGTTTGGTGAGAGACGATTCACGCTTTTCAGTCTTCGTGCTTTTCAGTCCGTTACAGCGCGACAAATGCGATATTATCCATTCCAAAAACGCTAGTTTTACCAGAACGAGCGCTCCCGTCTCATAACTTGATTCCCGAGCACGCGCTTTTATTTCCCCCTCGAAAAAAAAAGCCTACACAAGACCGGTTTTCGCGACGAGAAAAAGACTGACGGGAAACACGACGAGAAAAAAAAAAAAAGAGAGCCGGTTTCAATTTTTTTGCGGGCAGTTTTTTCGTAGCGAGCGCACACGCGGCCGGTTTTCCCAACCAACGTATAAAAAAAAAAGGCAGTTTTCTCGTCGTGAAAACCGGTCGCGTGTACAAGGCATAAGACTAAAACTAAAAATCGAAATTTGCTGCCAAAATGAACACTATGCTATGCAATGACCGGGATAAATGGGAACCTCACAGGCGCCTCACGTTCGTTCTACGAATGACCAAATTCCAGAGACCGACCAGCCTTCCTTGAGTCTGGTTTTCGTCTAACTGCAGCCGATCCCAGGCTAGTATGAGATCGGAGAACGTCGCAAACAGAAAGTAAAAGCAGTCAGGAGATCATTGAGAACCGTGCAGAGTTTCTGTTTCCAAGAACTGACAGCGCTGTAGGGATCCAGATGATAAATAACGCCACAGAAGATTACCGTATATACTCTATACACTCTCCATATACCGTATATACACTATATACACTCTCCATATACCGTATATACTCTATACACTCTCCATATACCGTATATACTCTATACACTCTCCATATACCGTATATACTCTCTACACTCTCCATATACCGTATATACTCTATACACTCTCTATACACCGTATATACTCTCTACACTCTCCATATACCGTATATACTCTATACACTCTCCATATACCGTATATACTCTATACACTCTCCATATACCGTATATACTCTATACACTCTCCATATACCGTATGTACACTATACACTCTCTATACACCGTATATACTCTCTACACTCTCCATATACCGTATATACTCTCTACACTCTCCATATACCGTATATACTCTATACACTCTCCATATACCGTATATACTCTATACACTCTCCATATACCGTATATACTCTATACACTCTCCATATACCGTATGTACACTATACACTCTCCATATACCGTATATACTCTATACACTCTCCATATACCGTATGTACACTATACACTCTCCATATACACTCTATACACTCTCCATATACCGTATATACTCTCTACACTCTCCATATACCGTATATACTCTCTACACTCTCCATATACCGTATATACTCTCTACACTCTCCATATACCGTATATACTCTATACACTCTCCATATACCGTATATACTCTATACACTCTCCATATACCGTATATACTCTATACACTCTCTATATACCGTATATACTCTATACACTCTCCATATACACTCTATACACTCTCCATATACCGTATATACTCTATACACTCTCCATATACCGTATATACTCTATACACTCTCCATATACCGTATATACTCTATACACTCTCTATATACCGTATATACTCTCTACACTCTCCATATACCGTATATACTCTCTACACTCTCCATATACCGTATATACTCTCTACACTCTCCATATACCGTATATACTCTCTACACTCTCCATATACCGTATATACTCTATACACTCTCCATATACCGTATATACTCTATACACTCTCCATATACCGTATATACTCTATACACTCTCCATATACCGTATATACTCTATACACTCTCTATATACCGTATATACTCTATACACTCTCCATATACACTCTATACACTCTCCATATACCGTATATACTCTATACACTCTCCATATACCGTATATACTCTATACACTCTCCATATACCGTATATACTCTATACACTCTCCATATACCGTATACACTCTCCATATACCGTATATACCGCATGCGCAGTGGGTGCCCAGCCGTGAAGCCGAAAGCTGTCACTGCCGGGTGCCCACACTAAGAATGAAGACGCTGGCCGGCGAGGAGCGGAGCCGTGGAGCAGGTAAGTGTCTGTTTATTAAAAGCCAGCAGCTACACTTTTTGTAGCTGCTGACTTTTAATAAACTTAAAAAAAAGGTGGAAAACCCCTTTAAGGTGAAAAAACATCTGGGCATAATTCAAAGCTCCTGAACGCCGGCGTATTGAAAGCCTGATGTTTTACTCCTGCGTGTTGGCTTTGTGTTCTAAAGCAAGCATTGAAACGGTTGATAGGCTGCTGCCTTGTGAATAGGATTTTCAGGCTACGTAATGGGAGTCTGGAGCTCACCAATTATGAAGACACAAGTTCAGTCCTGACCCGGAGCGTCAGCAGAGACAACCTTTGTGCAGAGCTGCGATGTCACGAGGTGAAGGAACAAAAAAAAAAAAAAAAAAAGGTGGTTTTTGCATGCGACCGGCATAATAGCTTTGTTTTGTTGGTGAAGGGAAATCCCAGACGGCGTTCTCTGCTTTGAATTATAAAAGTTCTTCCAGGTTCAGCAGATGCGACTCCACCAAAGTTACTTTAGTTCAAAAAGTTAAAAAAATTATTCTGTGTCATTTATTTAAATTTTCTTTTTTTTTTGAGAGATCGAAATAAAGGCGATTTGCATAAAGCAAGTCCAACGCAAAACCTGGAAAACGCTAAATCGACGCAACAGAGGGAAAACTGCATCAGTAAAGGTTACATCTATTGGGGCCGATCTGAGCTGTGAAGTGCATGCATTGGGGCTGATCTGAGGTGTGACATGTGTGCATTGGGGCTGATCTGAGATGCATGCATTGTGGCTGATCTGAGGTCTGACATGCATGCATTGGGGCTGATCTGAGGTCTGACATGCATGCATTGGGGCTGATCTGAGGTGTGAAGTGCATGCATTGGGGCTGATCTGAGGTGTGAAGTGCATGCATTGGGGCTGATCTGAGGTGTGAAGTGCATGCATTGGGGCTGATCTGAGGTCTGACGTGCATGCATTGGGGCTGATCTGAGGTGTGAAGTGCATGCATTGGGGCTGATCTGAGGTGTGAAGTGCATGCATTGGGGCTGATCTGAGGTGTGAAGTGCATGCATTGGGGCTGATCTGAGGTCTGACGTGCATGCATTGGGGCTGATCTGAGGTGTGAAGTGCATGCATTGGGGCTGATCTGAGGTGTGAAGTGCATGCATTGGGGCCGATCTGAGCTGTGAAGTGCATGCATTGGGGTTGATCTGAGGTGTGAAGTGCATGCATTGGGGCTGATCTGAGGTGTGAAGTGCATGCATTGGGGCCGATCTGAGCTGTGAAGTGCATGCATTGGGGCTGATCTGAGGTGTGAAGTGCATGCATTGGGGCTGATCTGAGGTGTGAAGTGCATGCATTGGGGCTGATCTGAGGTGTGACGTGCATGCATTGGGGCTGATCTGAGCTGTGAAGTGCATGCATTGGGGCTGATCTGAGGTGTGAAGTGCATGCATTGGGCCTGATCCGAGGTCTGACATGCATGCATTGGGGCTGATCTGAGGTGTGACGTGCATGCATTGGGGCTGATCTGAGCTGTGACGTGCATGCATTGGGGCTGATCTAAGGTCTGACATGCATGCATTGGGGCTGATCTGAGGTCTGACATGCATGCATTGGGGCAGATCTGACGTGTGAAGTGCATGCATTGAAGCTGAGCGGACATATTACGTGCATGCACTGGAGCTTATCTGAGGTGTGAAGTGCATGCATTGGAGCCGATCTGAGCTCTGTGGTACATGCATTGGAGCTGATCTGACATACATGCATTGGAGCCGATCTGACATACATGCATTGGAGCCGAACTGACATACATGCATTGGAGCCGATCTGAGGTACATGCATTGGAGCCGATCTGAGGTACATGCATTGGAGCTGATCTGAGCTCTGAAGTGCATGCATTGGGGCCGATCTGAGCTCCGTGGTGCATGCATTGGAGCAGATCTGACATGCATGCATTGGAGCCGATCTGAGCTATGTGGTACATGCATTGGAGCCAATCTGACCTGCATGCATTGGAGCCGATCTGACCTGCATGCATTGGAGCCGATCTGACCTGCATGCATTGGAGCCGATCTGACATGCATGCATTGGAGCCTATCTGAGCTCTGTGGTACATGCATTGGAGCCGATCTGACATGCATGCATTGGAGCCTATCTGAGCTCTGTGGTACATGCATTGGAGCCGATTGAGCTCTGTGGTACATACATTGGAGCCGATCTGACCTGCATGCATTGGAGCCGATCTGACATGCATGCATTGGAGCCTATCTGAGCTCTGTGGTACATGCATTGGAGCCGATCTGACATGCATGCATTGGAGCCTATCTGAGCTCTGTGGTACATGCATTGGAGCCGATTGAGCTCTGTGGTACATACATTGGAGCCGATCTGACATGCATGCATTGGAGCCGATCGGACATGCATGCATTGGAGCCTATCTGAGCTCTGAAGTGCATGCATTGGAGCCGATCTGACATGCATGCATTGGGTCCGATCTGACGTGTGAAGTGCATGCATTGAAGCTGAGCCGATCTGACATGCATGCATTGGAGCCGTTCTGAGCTCTGAAGTGCATGCATTGGAGCCGATCTGACATGCATGCACTGGAGCCGATCTGACCTGCATGCATTGGAGCTGATCTGACCTGCATGCATTGGAGCCGATCTGACATGCATGCATTGGAGCCGATCTGAGCTCTGTGGTGCATGCATCGGAGCCAATCTGACATGCATGCATTGGAGCCGCTCTGAAGTGCATGCATTGGGACGGATTATCTTGCAATGACAAGGTAAACGAATTAATGGCTAAATATTAATATCCGGATCTAATTTATCATCAGCAGTATTTCTATCAGGAATGGAAAGCCGCAGACTCCGCCTCGTTTTGCGGGTCACTGGCCTGCCGGTCGTCGAATTCTTGTAAATAAATGACCTTTAATGCGGGAAAGGCTGCGGACCTCGGCCTGGACTAGAGAACGCCCGAGCAGGCGCGTTTATACCTCTTCTTGTTTTTCTCTCTTTTAGTGTCATGTTGTGTTCTCGGCCAGAAATGCTCAGCGGAGTTCTCTTCAAAAAAAAAAAGGGGATTTCCAGCTTGAAAAAGAGTTGTTTTCAAACACAAACATACCAACGCCGCCGCCGCCGCCGCGTAATCAGCGGTTGTTAAGCAAACATAGTAACGCTAAATAGACCAGGGAGGAATTTGCAGATCGGGACTGATTGCTTAAAGTAGAACTCCAACCAAAAATCTTTTCGGTTTTGGAAGGAGCAGCAAAGGGTTAGAACCTCTGCCAGGTTTCTGCTGAGATTTCCCACCAATTGCCGTCCCGGAGCCAAGAGGATGAGAAAACCCAAGTGAGACAATTCAACCCTTAGGACAGCGATGGGGAACCTCGGCACCCCCCAGAGGTTATGGAACTACATTTCCCATGATGCTCAGCTACAATGCAGAGTGCAGGAGCATCATGGGAAATGTAGTTCCAAAACCTCTGGGGGGGGCCAAGATTCCCCATCACTGCCTTAGGAGTTGCCATCAGAACTGGTGTCCCCATTGGAAGCTCATCCATCCTCATCTTGTTCTGGTGAAAACCATAAAATTATAACATTTGGGATTTTTTTCCGACCTTCTGACATCTACCACGCATTAGCTAAATGTATCCACAAAACATTGTGATGTGGCATCATCACCAGGAGTGTAAAAAGCTTGCATGGGCAGCTGCTGGCATTGGCACATCCCTCAGAACTACATCTCCATAGAGTCCTTTTCCTTCACACATACACACCAGAACTACATCTCCCAAGAGTCCTTTTCCTTCACACATACACCCCAGAACTACATCTCCCAAGAGTCCTTTTCCAACCCCACTTCCCCCCCAGAACTACATCTCCCAAGAGTCCTTTCCCATCACACATACACACCAGAACTACATCTCCCAAGAGTCTTACACACCCCCAATTACTACATCTCCCAAGAGTCCTTTCCCATTACACACACCCAAAGAACTACATCTCCCAAGAGTCCTTTCCCATCACACATACACCCCAGAACTACATCTCCCAAGAGTCCTTTCCCATCACACATACACCCCAGAACTACATCTCCCAAGAGTCTTACACACCCCCAATTACTACATCTCCCAAGAGTCCTTTCCCAACCCCCCTTCCCCCCCAGAACTACATCTCCCAAGAGTCCTTTTCCTTCACACACACCCCAAGAACTACATCTCCCAAGAGTCCTTTTCCTTCACACATACACCCCAGAACTACATCTCCCAAGAGTCCTTTCCCTTCACACATACACACCAGAACTACATCTCCCAAGAGTCCTTTCCCAACCCCCCTTCCCCCCCAGAACTACATCTCCCAAGAGTCCTTTCCCATCACACATACACCCCAGAACTACACCTCCCAAGAGTCCTTTCCCATCACACATACACACCAGAACTACATCTCGCAAGAGTCCTCTACACAGAGAGCACTTGATAGGTGGTAAAGGTGTTGTATCGCCTCTTCACCTCCAACTTTAACCCCTCGATTGCCACACTACCACACAACAACGTTCATTGAATGCAGTTGCGGGGTGCTTGCATGAGCAGCCCCATTCACTTGAGGTCCGGGGTACACTGGATTTTTGCCAGGTCAGCGTGTACGTTTCTGTACTTGCAGCATTTTGAAATGAATAAAGCACAAGTGTAATGTAAAGGTATCTTAGAGATGGATTATTTATCTTTATAACCTGGACCTGTAGAATACGAAGACCGGAATCCAGGCCGTTCACAGCCAGCCTATCAAATCGTCTCAACAGAGCGGTCTGTCCCCGCTGGTCGGTGAAACGGAGAAGGGTATAAATAGGTTAAGCACTGTGGTGCGCCTGGCTGCGATTTCACGCCTGCCTCTAATTGAGTGCATTGCTCCCGGGTGTCCTTGTTTCATTTCGTCGCACTCCGCGCTCATTACTCTATTAAAATCGCCGTTCGGATTTTCAAGTAGCGAGCGAATGAGAGACGACTCTCTCCGCAGCTCCCGATCGTCACAGACCAGTCCTATTTTGGGGCAAATTCTTTTCTTGACTGTTTTTCTATTTTTTACTGAAGTCCAAAAAAACTGAAACATTTTACTGCCAAAAACGTATTCAATTGATGATGGTAATAAAATAATATAAAAACCCTCAGCAAGTTTTATCTCAACACATTGAGCACAGTGCTGCTTCCCTGAACATCCGGTCTTCACAGGAAAGAGTTAACAGTGGACAGCGCAGTCTCCAGCCAGTTTGTTTGCTTAGAGGAGGAAGGGGGAGGAGCCCTGCCATCTTAAGCTATGGGGCTGTGGGTTTCTATTGATGCACACAGTGTAGGGAGACACAACTCTAGTCCCTGCATGCAAGAATGACTCCAAAGAATGCTGCAAAAGAAAGGAGATATACCCTGAAACAGGAAACCTGAACCACCAGTCACAGCACCAGCTTAACCACTTAAGACCCGGACCTTTAGGCAGCTAAAGGACCTGGCCAGTTTTTGCGATTCGGCACTGCGTCGCTTTAACTGACAATTGCGCGGTCGTGCGACGTGGCTTCCAAACAAAATTGGCGTACTTTTTTTCCCACAAATAGAGCTTTCTTTTGGTGGTATTTCATCACCTCTGCGGTTTTTATTTTTTGCGCTATAAACAAAAATAGAGCGATATTTTTGATAAAAAAAATGCAATATTTTTTACGGTTTGCTATAATAAATATCCCCCAAAAACATATAAAAAAAATATGTTTTTTCCCTCAGTTTAGGCCGCTACGTATTCTTCTACCTATTTTTGGTATAAAAAAAAAAAAAAAAAATCGCAATAAGCGTTTATCGATTGGTTCGCGCAAAACTTATAGCGTTTACAAAATAGGCGATAGTTTTATTGCATTTTTATTATTTTTTTTTTTTTTTTTACTACTAATGGCGGCGATCAGCGATTTTTTTTCGTGACTGCAACATTATGGCGGACACATCGGACAATTTTGACACATTTTTGGGACCATTGTCATTTCCACAGCAAAAAATGCATTGTTTATTGTAAAAATTACAATTGCAGTTTGGGAGTTAACCACATGGGAGCGCTGAAGGGGTTAAGTGTGACCTCATCTGTGTTTCTAACTGTAGGGGGTGTGGCGTCATTGATTGTGTTTCCCTATATCAGGGAACACACGATCGATGACGGCGCCACAGTGAAGAACGGGGAAGCTGTGTTTACACATAGCTCTCCCCGTTCTTCAGCTTCGGGGACCGATCGCGGGGACTCCAGCGGCGATCGGGCTTGCGGGTCCCGCGTTCACGGAGCTTCGAACCTGGTCGTGGGCGCACGGCTGGGCACTTAAAGCGGGGGTTCACCCTATTAATAAAAAAAATGTTTTCCTCTAGCATAAAATGAGGCATAGTAGCGCGAGCTACAGTATGCCTGTCTTTATTTTTTTAGTCCCGTACTCACTGTGTAATCGTAGAGACAAGATTCCGACTCCCCGCGGGGAATGGGCGTTCCTATGGAGAGGGAAGGTGATTGACTGCCGGCTCTGGCACGTCACGCTTCTCCGGAAATAGCCGTAATAGGACTTGGCGCTTCACGGCGCCTGCGCATAGTCTGTGCGCAGGCGCCGTATAGCGCCGTGAAGAGCCAAGACCTGTTCCGGCTGTCTTCGGGGAGCGTGACGTGCCAGAGCCGGCCGTCAATCACTTTCCCTCTCCATAGGAACGCCCATTCCCCGCGGGGAGTCGTAATCTTGTCTCTACGAGTGCACAGTGAGTACCAGGCTAAAAAAATAAATACAGGCATACTATAGCTCGCGCTACTATGCCTCATTTTATGCTAAAATGTTGTTATGGAGGGTGAACCACCGCTTTAAAGAGGACGTACCTGTACTTGCTTGTGCCCAGCCGTGCCATTCTGCCGACGTAAATGTGCAGGAGGCGGTCCTTAAGTGGTTAAACATATGAGGCGTGTTGGTTTTCCCTTTCCTCGACCCCCCAGGCACCGCAATGTCGTCTTTTGATCACTTCTACACATTGAAAGAAGTTTGTGATATAATCACATACACTTAGTAATTGTGTAACATTTATGTTTGATGTGAAACGGATACTTCTAATCTTACTTGACAGCAACTGTCCTCCTGACGAAGCTAGAAGCGAAACGCGTCTAATATCCCCCTTATTATCCAGGCATTCCAGGACAGGATTCATCTGCTCCTGCTTTGATATCAGTGTAGGAATGTACCAATATTGATTTAGATGTTGTTACGCTTTTGTGGTCGGTCATTAGAGGCGGTGACAGACCCAACCGTAACAGGGGCTTTTGGAGGGGGCCTTTTGCCTACTATGGGGCCCTGGCTTTTCAGAGGGTCCTACAGCCGTGGCCAAAGGTGAGAATGACGCATTCATTTTCACCAAGTCTGCTGCTTCAGTGTTTTTGGATCTTTTGGTCAGATGTTGATATACAGATCACAAGCATTTCATAGGCTTTGCTTGACAATTGCCATTGGTACCCGGTGATCTGACCAGTAACACCCCTCCTGTATTAGAGTGCCCCCCACTCTGGATGAAGGAGCACAGGGGGTACCTCTGGACAGCAGCATTGTCAGGGAGGGGAGTGGGACTAGCAAATCATTAATGTGGATATTTTCTGTAGCGCTCTATTCATTGTAAAAGTTTATGGCTTGGAAATGTCGCCTTCCAAAAATAAACAAAAGATGGACGAGGAAATCTAGACCGGGGCCAAGAAACCCGCCAGCATGTGTTGGAGGAAATAGGAGTACCCGGAGGAAACTCACACCGTCACAGGGAGAACAGGCAAACCCCAGGTAGGTAGTGCCGTGGTTGGGATTTAAACCGACCACCCTAGTGCTGCTAGGTGGAAGTGCTAACCACTCAGCCACTCTGTGCCCCGTATATAATAAACTAACAAAACTGAAGCCAAACTCCAGTTAATACGTTATAATCAGTTACAGCAAACAGATTTTTTTCCATGTTGGGATAAAGGTTTCACATAAATAAATTAAAGCACCCCTGTCCGTTATTATTATTTAGGTACCGTATTTATCGGCGTATACCGCGCACTTTTTTGCCCTTAAAATAAGGCAGGGATATGCAATTAGCGGACCTCCAGCTGTTGCCAAACTACAAGTCCCATCATGCCTCTGGGTGTCATATGACGCTTGATGCTGTCAGAGTCTCGCTATGCCTCATGGGACTTGTAGTTTGGCAACAGCTGGAGGTCCGCTAATTGCATATGCCTGAAATAAGGGGAAAATTTGTGGGTGCGCGATATACGCCGATACCCGCGGCGAGTTTGAACTGCGCCGCCGACATATACCGAGCGCAGTACACTCGGGTACATTCAGCCAGGCTCGGCTTCGCTCGCGGTCACGCTCTGACGCCTCCTAGCCTTTATGCGTGAGAAGCCGAGCGTGGCTGAACGTGCCCGAGTGTACTGTGCTCGGTATATGTCGGCGGCGCAGTTCAAACTCAGCGCGGGAAGCGGGGATTCGACTGAGAGACAGCGCGGGAAGACACCACCGAGGCCGCAGACGGACGCTGGACCGGGCAAGCCCGCCGATGGACGCCGGGCAAGACACCAACGAGGGGCATTCAAACTGTAAGTATTTTTTTTTTTCTAAAATTTCCCTTCTAGGTTGGGGGTGCGCGTTATACGCGGGTGCGCGCAATACCCCGATAAATACGGTACTTATATAGCGCCGTCAAATTACGCAGCGCTTTACATATACAATATACATTCACATCGGTCCCTACCCTCCAGGAGCTTACAATCCAAGGTCCCTAACTCACACTCATATACTAGGGGCCAATTTAGGCAGAAGCCAATTAACCTACCAGCATGTCTTTGGAGTGTGGGAGGAAACCGGAGTACCCGGAGGAAACCCACGCAGGCACAGGGAGAACATGCAAACTCCAGGCAGGTAGAGTCGTGGCCTGAATTTCGAACCAGCGACCCTTTTTTACTGCTAGGCGAGAGTGCTACTCACTACACCACTGTGCCGCCCAGTTACAAATGTTTTGTCTCATCCCTGTCTCAGCTCGTTCCTTTAAAAAGCAACAGGATTGCACAAGGTCATTGCAATTGTATTGCCACTCGGATTTTGATTGTTTACAAAATCAAAAAAAAAAAAAAAAAACGATAGAAAAGAAAAGCAACAGGATTACTGGCCAGATCACCAGGGGGAAATAAAAGGAACGAAAGCCTAAAAAAAGAAAACAAATGCAGCCACCACAGTAGTGGTAGCAGCGGTATGGCAAGAAGTAGTAGATTTGCGTTTGGTTTTAATAACCACTTGAACCCACAACATTTTGAACTACAACTACCAAAAAAAATAAAAAATAAAATGGTAGAGTGAATGGAAAGTACGCAGGATAATGAATAATAATAAAAAAAAACACAACACTCACCTTATGAAGTCAGCGTCCCCATCATTGAACACACTACTAAACTCCTTCCCAGCCTGAGCCTCTCTCACCCTCTGCATATCCATGTAGTAAGACTGAGATCCCTCGGCGGCGTGCAATGTGCGTGATGAGAAGGGGAATACCTCTGTGGAAGATTGCACACATTTATTTTACAGTCCACTTCATCTGCACTTCCTCTGTGGAAAGTTTCTAAGAGTCTGAGAGGCCGTATCACAAAAGTTTTTTTATTTCTTTTTTTTTATATCAAATTGAAAGTGAAATCCCTTTTTTTTTTTTTTATAATAATAGCTCGTTATTGATCATAGATTGGCCTGGTGCCAAAATAATAAAAGCCACATACAGCTCTGCTGTGGGGTAGGGAACAAAGTTACTTCTGAAATACAGACGTATAAAACAAAACAAAATCAAATAAATTATATATATACATACACACACACACACACACACACACACACACACACATATATACATACATACACACACACACACACACACACACACACACACACACACACATATACACACACACACACACACACACACACAGTGCCTTGCGAAAGTATTCGGCCCCCTTGAACTTTGCGACCTTTTTTTTTTATTATTATGATTGTCAGCTCCCCCTAGTGGCCATAACGCAGTATTTTCCCAATTCACGTTATTCTTACAAGTGAAGAACATTCGACCCGGAGAGAAAATGGCTTAGCAACATTACATTTTGCCAGCATTTCCACAGAGCAAATTCACATGCAGTTCTGCCAGATTGGGGGGGGGGGGAGGGGGTCACAGCTGCTGGGTGGCACCACCAACTACTATGGCGCCCCAATGAATACGCCCCCGCCCCCCTACAAATATAAGGGGACCAACAACAGATCTTCAATCAGAGCCCTGAATACGCCGCAACATAATGAGAATTAAAGCTGCAAAAAGGCAACATTTTATAAAATGAAATGAAAGTAGGTGGGCATCCGCCCCCCCCCCCCTTTTTTTATTTACAAGAATTATTACCAGCTGAAAAAGAAGCAAAAATAAGCCGGAAAACCAATCAACTGCTAGAGGAAAAAATGGCCAAGAACATTCTACAAAGAACCCTCCCCCCACTCATTACAAGGCCAACGCGTGCGCCCGCTGTGATTGCAATGGCATTGGGCACCGTGCCCTTGACGATTCTCTCCCCCCCCCCCCCCCCCGTCGTTAGCATTTTATTCTGTCTATTCAAATCTGAAGAACGCAAAATCTGCAGTTCTGTCAGAGCCAATTCCTGATTACGGATCTTTTGTACAAGAAAAAAAAAAAAAACACCTTTATTATCATACTGAATGTAAAAACCCGAGAAGAGAGCGCCGATTACTGAGCGACTGCGACGTTTCCTGGGCCCTCGTGTATAGAAACGGCCACATTTCCTGGGCCCTCATGTATAGGAACTGCCACATTTCCTGGGCCCCTCGTGTATAGGAACTGCGACATTTCCTGGGCCCTCGTGTATAGAAACGGCCACATTTCCTGGGCCCTCGTGTATAGAAACGGCCACATTTCCTGGGCCCTCGTGTATAGGAACTGCCACATTTCCTGGGCCCTCGTGTATAGGAACTGCCACATTTCCTGGGCCCCTCGTGTATAGGAACTGCGACATTTCCTGGGCCCTCGTGTATAGAAACGGCCACATTTCCTGGGCCCTCGTGTATAGGAACTGCCACATTTCCTGGGCCCTCGTGTATAGGAACTGCAACTTTTTCTGGGCCCTCGTGTATAGGAACTGCCACATTTCCTGGGCCCTCGTGTATAGGAACTGCCACATTTCCTGGGCCCTCGTGTATAGGAACTGCCACATTTCCTGGGCCCCTCGTGTATAGGAACTGCCACATTTCCTGGGCCCCTCGTGTATAGAAACGGCCACATTTCCTGGGCCCTCGTGTATAGGAACTGCCACATTTCCTGGGCCCTCGTGTATAGGAACTGCCACATTTCCTGGGCCCTCGTGTATAGGAACTGCCACATTTCCTGGGCCCTCGTGTATAGGAACTGCCACATTTCCTGGGCCCTCGTGTATAGGAACTGCCACATTTCCTGGGCCCCTCGTGTATAGGAACTGCCACATTTCCTGGGCCCCTCGTGTATAGGAACTGCCACATTTCCTGGGCCCCTCGTGTATAGGAACTGCCACATTTCCTGGGCCCTCGTGTATAGAAACGGCCACATTTCCTGGGCCCTCGTGTATAGTAACTGCCACATTTCCTGGGCCCCTCGTGTATAGGAACTGCCACATTTCCTGGGCCCTCGTGTATAGGAACTGCCACATTTCCTGGGCCCCTCGTGTATAGGAACTGCCACATTTCCTGGGCCCCTCGTGTATAGGAACTGCCACATTTCCTGGGCCCCTCGTGTATAGGAACTGCCACATTTCCTGGGCCCTCGTGTATAGGAACTGCCACATTTCCTGGGCCCCTCGTGTATAGGAACTGCGACATTTCCTGGGCCCTCGTGTATAGAAACGGCCACATTTCCTGGGCCCTCGTGTATAGGAACTGCCACATTTCCTGGGCCCTCGTGTATAGGAACTGCCACATTTCCTGGGCCCTCGTGTATAGGAACTGCCACATTTCCTGGGCCCTCGTGTATAGAAACGGCCACATTTCCTGGGCCCTCGTGTATAGGAACTGCCCCATTTCCTGGGCCCTCGTGTATAGGAACTGCCACATTTCCTGGGCCCTCGTGTATAGGAACTGCCACATTTCCTGGGCCCTCGTGTATAGGAACTGCCACATTTCCTGGGCCCTCGTGTATAGGAACTGCCACATTTCCTGGGCCCTCGTGTATAGGAACTGCCACATTTCCTGGGCCCCTCGTGTATAGGAACTGCCACATTTCCTGGGCCCCTCGTGTATAGGAACTGCCACATTTCCTGGGCCCTCGTGTATAGAAACGGCCACATTTCCTGGGCCCTCGTGTATAGGAACTGCCACATTTCCTGGGCCCTCGTGTATAGGAACTGCCACATTTCCTGGGCCCCTCGTGTATAGGAACTGCGACATTTCCTGGGCCCTCGTGTATAGAAACGGCCACATTTCCTGGGCCCTCGTGTATAGGAACTGCCACATTTCCTGGGCCCTCGTGTATAGGAACTGCCACATTTCCTGGGCCCTCGTGTATAGGAACGGCCACATTTCCTGGGCCCTCGTGTATAGGAACTGCCACATTTCCTGGGCCCTCGTGTATAGGAACTGTGACATTTCGCCGCCATTGGTAGTAAAAAAAAAAAAAAAAAAAATATTAATAAAAATGCCATAAAACTATCCCCTATTTTGTAAACGCTATAAATTTTGCGCAAACCAATCAATAAACGCTTATTGCGATCTATTTTTTTACAAAAATATGTAG